>NW_019384938.1:276255-300240 GCF_000671375.1 Centruroides sculpturatus | reverse complement strand
TTTCTCTTCTTTTCTTGCTTTGGGTCTATAATCCTTTGAGTCCCAACTCCAGCTTTATTTAGTACTCCTTCCAGCGTTGCAAGATTTGGCTACTTTGCGCCAAATTTGGCTACCTTTTTATTAGTTTGGCGTAAAAAATATCATTTGACGCATTGGCTACTTTTTGGGTTACACATTATTTATATATTAGTTGAATAAAAATGCACTTTAAAATGATGTTTCATTACTTTTTATTAATTAAAGACCCAAATAAAACAAATATTTGTGTTTTTCAAATAAATTTTTGTTTATCTCCTTTATAATAAATGAATTTATTTATTTCTAAATAAAAATTGAAAGTGTCTGTAGAAGTAATTTTTTAAAATATCCTTATTCGTAATAAAGTTTTAATGCTTATTACTATAATCTGGACATGTTAGTTCTTAAATATACTTGTATATTTAAGGATTGGGCCAAAATATACTTGGGCCACAAGTATATATATTATACTTGTGGCCCAAAACTCCATGACTTCTTCCAATGTGGCCCAAAGAAACAAAAATGTTGGACACCCCTGTTTTAGATTATGTCTATTCAAAAAGGTTTGTTTTGCAGTATATATTATAAGGAAAAATCGTGAAAACTTCATTGTAAAATTGCAATGTGTTTAAAATTCTATTTATCAATATTTGGTAATTTTTCTTAATTTTTAAAATAAACATTAAAAAAAACAAAACAAAAAGTTATTGATGTTTCTTGTATGAAATATTAATAACTTTTTGTTTGTTTTTTTGTCTTTTCGTCCCTTAGAGCTCTAAGGGATCTTAGAGCTTCGCAACCAGTGTGCAGCGGCACAGTGCCTCCAAGAGGATGGGAAAAGCAGAGTTTTGGTGGGCACGCGAATATGATAAATACATGTTGATTCAAAACTGACTATTACAAGTTTGTTGACACTAACATTTGGGACAGAAAGAATTCTAACAAATCTCAAACTTTTACACCATTGCAAATCCTACATTTCCTAGAATTTTGTGGCACACCACAAATAAAAATATACAAAAAGTATAGTATTATGCACGCGTTTACTCACAAACTCGTCTTTAAAATGTGTCTCTTTTTATCTCTTGTAACTAAAAGTTTCTCTCTTCTATTTATTGAAAAACATCAAATGTTGATGATGATGAGTTACTTAAATTCTGTAGTTAAATAAATNTGTTGACACTAACATTTGGGACAGAAAGAATTCTAACAAATCTCAAACTTTTACACCATTGCAAATCCTACATTTCCTAGAATTTTGTGGCACACCACAAATAAAAATATACAAAAAGTATAGTATTATGCACGCGTTTACTCACAAACTCGTCTTTAAACAGAAAGAGTCATATTTTACAGAATGTGTACACGTGTATATTTGGTAAGTCGCGTGTTATAGTCGCCATCTCAATCTTTGTGAAGCTGCAAGTATATGTTATTACTGTCTTGTGCACTTACGACCATGGAGTCGAAATTCCGATCACGCACTTTTCATACTAGAACTGCGAGATACTTCGTCCGAGTTGAAATAAAATGGAAATAAGAAATAAGGAAATCGATTATAAACTAATTTCAAATATTTTTATATTATCACAAGAAAAATAAAAAAATAAATCAGTAATTTTTTGGTACGTACAGTACTTTGTACCTTCTATACTTTTTGTATATTTGTAATTGTGGTGTGCCACGAAATTTTGGGAAATATCTAGGTGCGTTAGTAAAAGTTGCGGAACACTGCCTTAGAATATAGACAAAACTGGAAACGGCATTCCCACCCCTTTACATTTACGGTTTCGGCCGAAATTAATTCAATAAGGCGATAGAGTGAAGACGTTTCGAATCGAATAAAATTTGTCTTACTGAATTAATTTCGATAGGAATCATTGCCGTTAAGAACCAACTATTAATGGGTAGTCCATCACGGATACGTTGAGCCCCATCTCTCAACACGCGGCCATCTCTATTGTAAGACTGACCGAATCAACGATGGGCATAGAAAAGTCCTTTCTTGATGTTCATTGGACAGAGAGTCAAAAATAAGAGAAAAGAAACGAGTATTAAAAGATAATTATATATTTTTTTAAATATTTAAATTAAATCATAAATATACATTTTAATAAAATCTATATCTTACAGAAATAATTTACATATCGGCCGCTATCAATTTATGACGCTTTAATATCACATATCTAAATACAGTATATTAAATTATGTGTGTATGTATGTAGACTATCATTACAGCTGTAATGATAGTCTACCGAACTTAATTTCGGATTAAAGAGACATACATACATAGATCATAATAACAGCTACCAAAAGTGATATTTAGAATTATATAAAATTACTTGTCCTGACTGATTGAATGACTGATTCATCATCGCCCAGAGCAAACCGCTGAACCTAAAGAGGTGAAATTTGGTACACAGTTAGGCTGTGTACACATTAGACGTTTTGAAACGCGCGCTTTGGTGACGCAAATTTTAAAGAACCAAGAGTTCCGTATAGATATACACAATCAAACGCGCGCTTCTGGCCAAGCGCGCGTCAAACAAGCGTTGATAGATTTTGGTTAGAACGCGCGTTTCGCGGGCGTCAGCCGCGCGCTTTGGGATACATTCCTGTCATGTCGTACATTCGATCGCGCGTTTTCGAATAGAATGGACGCTCGTTGGCCGAAATGGAGAACGATCATTTCGATACTGACCTATTTGTTGATGAAATCCAAAAGAGATCAGTTATCGTCAAATGATTTTATAGACATTCTAAAATAATTTAAAACCTTAGGTTCATATTGTCTTAGTTTTGGATACAACGTCACAAACATTCCATGCATCAGTCTATCTCGTAATATTGGGTGCACCCAAAATTCTCTTTGCATCTGCAATCGTCTTTTACAGCGACGATGGAGGAGGCACACACAAGCAATTACTTTCACGTCCATTTCCAAACTGAGCCAGTGCGAACGGTCGACGAAAGCCGAGCTAAATGCGCGGTGTGTACGCAGCTAACGCGCGTTTAACGCAACGCCCAACACTTAATGTGTACACAGCCTAAGGGTACGTCATGAAAACGCACACTAACAAGTAAGAAGGGATTTTTCGAAATTCCCCCGCGGGGGGAGAGGGAGAGAATTAAGGCTTAACGGGAAGAACGGCTTCTACTGTACTATTTTAGATGCGATTTTTTGTTTTCAACTACGTTTAGTCTTCATTGAGTACTTAGGTGTATTAAATTGATAACATTTCAGACATTGTTATAAATATTTTTATATTTCGATTTTAAAAATGTTCGAACCGTTTTAAATTCGAATTTGTTATTGCTTATTGGTTCGATTATAGAACGATTGTAAACGTTCCAGAAAATTGATGAAATTGAAAGTACAGTAATTCGTTTGATTCTCGGCAATTCTCAGCGGTAGGTGTTATATAACAATTACTATGGTCTATGGTTGTTGAAATATTGAATATAAGTGGGGTTTGCTTGCAAAATCCTCGCGGGCAAAGCCGAGGGTAACAGCTAGTAATAATATATATACGAAATATATAAATACATTTCTTTTTTTTAACAGTTTCCGCCTTGTGGGCACAAGAAGGCCTCTTTTAGCAAGCCAATTATGGGTTCGGTCATGCCCACAATGTGGAGGTAGGGTGGTTCCGACATATCCGGACCATCCACCCCCGAAAAATTCCTGGGGATTGTTCAATCCGTTCGGATTCGATCCCGAGTCCCCCAGAGCGGTAGGCTTAACCGCTCGGCCATCCGGCCGTCAATATATAAATACAGTAAATACAGTACAGTACTGTATTTGGAATGATCGTATGATGTCTACGATCATTCCATTTTCGGAAAAATATATTTTAATATTTAATATTTTTAATAAATATAAAAATTTTTATATAAAAATATTTGACATCAATGAAAAAATTTGTTGTAATAATAAAACTCGATTACGTTTAATACGCGATTAAAATATATTTAAATCGAAAATATATTGTAAAGCCATCTAGTGAGAGAAATTGGAAACAACGCCATTATTGCCGTCAAAATAAGGTGAGTATGGTGGGGGTTCTTACGGCAATTATTTCGCCAAAAAGTAGAAGAATTCAAACCAGAAGCGCGATTTTTATTAAGTCATCTTATTTCGATAGTTGCGAAACCATTAATTTTAATTGGATAATAATAATAATGAATTGTTCTTTTAAAATTAAAACAATACGTAATATATTTTAGGCTTAGACAAACGTGTTTATTATTCCATTTAAAACATAGACATTTAGGTTTAATTTTTTTTATTTTTATTTTTTTAATGAAAATTTTATCTAAAATTACAAAAATTTAATTAATAATTTTTATTTTTGTTTCTTTCTCGTATATTTTAAATTTATAAATAAATTATATGACGAGTACTTTGCCTCTTCGCTTCGTACCAAAAAAGCACGTGATAATTAAAAAATATGTCCATTTCATATTCAAATTTTTCATCAATTTCAGTCAATCCGATTTCGAAAAATAGTTTTTAACGGGAATATTATTGAATTTCTTTGTATTTTTTTAAAATTAAAGTGTCGGGAGATAATCGTTTTTGTATTAGAAAGATGATGGAATAACATTGAATGAGAAAATTAGACAATACGTTCTTTTAATAGTTTCTTTACTTTGTAATGCTTATCATTTTTTAAAGGATACACACAAAAGTTATCCAGTAATTAGATTTTAAATGGGTCATATTTTATAGTTGAAATGAATCTTCTGTCAATTCTTTGTTTTGGTTATTAAATTGTATTAGAAGGTTCATTTTTGATGTTTTATTAGTTTGTGTTCAATTAAAAGAATATTTATATATTTGAATTAGTTTTCACTCAAACATCTTGTTTTTAGCATGTTCTGTGACCAAAGATAGTGATTGATAAAATGAAATGTTTTATATTTATGTATTGCAAGTAGTAAACTGCAAATTGGAAGTTATGAACTAAAGTTAGCAATGCAGAAACTAGTGTTGTGGAAAGAAATTTTGTCTGAAGAAGTCGTCTATGTTGTATAATGTAATAAAAATGTTTTGGTTGTATAACAAAATGCACGATATATTGCTTTTGAATAAAGACAGTAAATTTATATTACTAAATGTCTAAAATGGAACTATTTCCGTTAAGTGTCAGAAATCGGGGTGTTATTACGTGGTATGGTTACCGTGTGAGACGTAAGACGACCGTTTCCGAACTTACAGAAATGGAGAACGGTGTGTTTGTGTTGACGGGCTACATTGTACTGGTGGATCTGGACAACTTTATCTGTTGTGTGTATTTTTTGGTGTCCCTAAATTACTTTTTATGCAGAGGAATTGGGGAACGAATTGATATATTTAAAACTAGAATAAAACTAATCTGCTTTGAGTAAAAATGTGTTGTATTATTTATTGAGTGACTTGTGTCGTAACGTGTTTTGGGCATGCTTATAACTTAAATGCAAATGCATTGTAATTCTAATATAATAATATAAATTTGAAGCTTATGGCATTATTTGTTATTAATTTTTGTCGTTTTAATAATTAACCTTTGTAACTATGAAACACTGTTAAAAACCATTCAATTATAAAAGACACTTTCCATGCTTTTCTGCATCATATCTTTATTAGAATGCATGTTTTTGGCCTCTTCTTGGGGTCTGTATCAGGTTGTAACGAATATCCAAATCAAATGTTTAACACATTAAGTGCCATGTGTTGCAAATATGCAACATGTGGCACTTATAAATAGAAATAATTTTCAAATAACTTTTTAATGAATAATTCCAAATAACATTTGATAACAATGGTTAAATGGTATTTCACAGGTTCTGTCATGTCAAAATTTTTATAAAAGTTTTGATATGACAGTATCTATCAATTTTGGTGGTATGCATTATAACCAGAGCCTTTCAGAGAAACTACAAGGCTCTGGCCAGCCATGAAGAAGGGGCAGGGTCTTTGACATCATCGGGTGTGCTAGTGCATGTTTGTTAGAGTTTTACTCTTGCAAAGCTGTAGTTTGTGATGGCTCTTAATATCATAAAACGCTGTTAGCACAGAACTGACTGAACAGGCCTCATTTTCCACTTTTATGCTCTTTTTGCTGGGGATGGGATTCAGAGATGGAGGAAGGGGTAACTTTTGAGTGTGGGTGTATGTAGTGATTGACCAGAACATTCCCTCCAGCATGGTGTTGGTCAGGGTGATATACTTCTAGCCAATCGGACTGGCTCATATATCTCAATCCTCTCTGACTCCTCCTACAGAAATTTAAAATTTAATTTTTTTATAGATGTTAATTAAAATTTAGCAAATCGCTTTGTCTTTCCTATATTTTTGTCTAACATATTGAGTTGCCAAGTTGAGGCCCCTAATATTGAGAGGACCAGGGCAGTTGCCCTGATTACAACCCCTGTAGTGCTGGCAAGCTGACAGTTTCAACTCTGCAAATGTATTGTGTGAATGATGCCAGTTAAAAAAAAATGCTAAATTTTCCAAACTTCCGGATGATAGAGCCAGTGATGCATTGTTCATTTCCGTTAGAAGCAGATTGAGTGTTGGGACCATTGTATATGGCAAATTGGTTTGTGTAGGTACGGGCTAAACCATGTACCAGGTCTCTTCTGTAGCCATGTTCTACCACTATATCTTCCTCTTTGATACGTTGTAGCTCAAGTATAGCATTGTGCTTATTGGTGTGATGAGTGTATACCTGTCTGGTTAGGGCACAGAAAGTGGCAATTTTATATGATGAGGGGTCAGACGAGTTTGCTGGGATGAATGGTGGTACATAACCTGGTTTGTAATACACACTGATTTCCACTCAGCCCCTGTTGAGCCAGAGTGGAAATGAGTTGTGTGCGGCATATTGGTTTAGCCTATGCCTATGCCTATGCCAACCAGTTTGCCACACACAACAGTCCCAACACCCAGTCTGCTTCTAACAGAAACAAACAACACATAACAGGCTCCAGGAGCACCATAGTACTGTTCAATCAACATTTCAAATCCTTATACAAAGAGATTGCAAGCCAGAGTAGCATAGAAATTGCATACAGGAGATTGGTACAATATACAAGTTGCTATGCGACGCAAAAGATAAAATGGATCAAACCATAGCCCCATTCTATACCTCTAAGAGACAATACATTCCAAAGGGACTTAGTCTATATTGGCTCAACCAAACGATCAATACGTAAAAGGATATGGGAACATCAATTCACCTTGCAAACAACAGTACCCACCCAGAAGTACATGTACATGTGGACCTCCAGAACGCCAAGTTAATCAGGCAGGACTTTCAAACATCATATTCATAGCCTGGAGGCATTGAAAATATATAAAGCCAGCCTAATTGGCAATTGTATTAACTTTAAGGACTGCAATACGGTGGCACATGCTTGGAAGAGTTGAGCAAAGATAACCCATAATAATTTCATCTTCTACAATATGTATGGCTTAAAAAATTGGTTTGAATCACATTTTTACAGTTTTAGTCAAACAACTGTATAAATTTGCCTTGTGATGAGATATTCAAAATTTTAAAATGTGATTTTCAAACATCATTGTTCTGACATTCGACATTGGAAATTCAGTTTTGTTAAAAATCCTGAGGCAGGCCTTGCTGAAGGTTGAAAATGTTTGAGTTTTCGTTGAAGTGCTGTTACTGGATAAAAGATTTCGTTCGTATTTAATTAATTACCCCAGTAATTTGAGAATAACAGTTACAGTATATATTTACTTTTAGCATTTCTTGTATTGGTTCAAATGCTACATGCTGTCTTTTTTCTTATATTCTTTGTTTGTTATACAGTTGTGCTTTAATATTTTAGTATGTAAATCAATTGTATGAAATGTTTTAATATTTTTTAAATTGCTAAGTATTCTTTCTGCAAAAGAACTTGAAAATGGCAAAATAAGCAGCAAAGAAAACAATTTTTGAGGCTTGGAAATATTGAGATGTTTGCTGCATTTTTAAGGCTGGAAATCAGATTAGTAAATTTTACATTATCTGTATCGAAATTTTCAGATAAAAGATTTCCATACTTATTCTGTTCTGTTGTATACTGAGGATGTTGGATTAAATGACTTTATAACCAAAATTCATTTCAAATCTGTTAGAAAAATTATGCTTTACAAACAGACAAGTAATGAAATAGTTGAGATAATTTTTTTAAATGTTTAACTTCAGAATAAATCCATTGTTACTTATTAATATTTAACTTTTGTTTGAAAATTTTCCAACTTTTGGCATTTTTCCAAACTTTGATTTATCCAGTTTCATTTTAAATTATTGCCATCTTTTAGATTATCTGAAAGTATAACAACTATATGCAAAACTTCAAAATGTTCATGAATATCAAACATGCTACATACTGCTCGTATCTACCAATGGCGTCATATGACAAATCTTATCGTTCATAAAGCAATAATCTGCATTCACAAATTCAAACTTAATTTACCTTTTATTTTTATATTAGCCTACTTATAAAAATCAATCCAAAAAATTATGCATTCATGAGACAACTTTCCCACATTTACAAAATATCTTAGCAGATTTTCACATGCAAGTCAATTTCTTGAAATATAAGAAATTTCTGTCCAATTGGCAACATTGACTATGTGCATCTTGTATCAGTGGCATTCTTTGTATAATATAATTTGCCATCTATTAATGAAATTTTTCTATATTATAAATGTTAATTTTTTATAGTTACTTTTTAAAATTTTAAATTAATTTATCAAAACAAACTATTTTGAAAGCACTGTGGAAATGCCCTACCTTGGTATTTACCCAGCTGAATGGTGCAAGTTCAGAAAAATGAACGTTTTTGGTCTTCTTCTAAGACCTGCTTCGGGTCTTAAATTTCAAATAGATAGAACTCGCTTCTTTAAAATGTATAAATTTTAAAGTGAGTGAGTGCATTTCACAAGCATGGCAGGCCCTGTTTGATATGTCATAATGAAAACTGTTTTATGATTTCTATATGTGAAAGCATCCTATTGGTTGATTTTAGAAGATTTTAAATTCAAATTTTCATATAAGCTCTTTAAAAATGCAGTAAGCTTATGTTACGTCTATACGACACTGGGCAATTTACAATTGGTAATGTTCAAGTGGGCAAATGTCAGTTTATATCTTTATTTGCTTTTTTATAAATATTGGTAAAATATATATAAATATAAATATGGTTAAGACTTACGAGGTATGAGTTATAAGTTATGAACTACAAATTACGAGTTATTTCCGACTTATTTCGGGTTGTTTGATAGATGAATAGGTTATAAATAGTTTTCTCATTAGAAAAATGATAATTTTTAAAATTAAAAGAATTATTTTAATTATAGTACTAGTAAATACCGCAGTTTTATTAATTTTGAAAATACTGTATGAATAAGACTAGATAGTTTTCCAGGATAGAAATTTAATCAAAATATTGAAGTCAAAAATAAGTGAGATGAATTATTTGAAACTGTTGAATGCTTGTAGGAAACAATCTTTTACTGTAATCATTTTAAATCATAATATCATGATAAACTGCTAGAAAAACAAAATACGAATAAGTATCAAAAATAAATTAATGGATCCAGAATCGACAGATAACATTGCAAAGAATGAATAGCCATTTTTATTAATAAATTTTATTATTTGTTAATGGAATGTTCTCATTTCTCATTTGATTAGGGAGTCTTCTTTTTAAGAAGATATCATTGTTGTTCTGAAGCAATATATTATCTGCTTGATGATGATATTTCTTCAGGCTGTAAAATTAATTATGCTTCTGTTAGTTGGAGAACTTGCTTATTCTGCATGATTAAGCTGTAAAAGTACACTAACATATCTACTGTCATTTTGTATACCTCTCTATTCAAGAGTTGCCTTCTTATTTTTATTTTGATGATATGAAACCGTGCTTTGCTATTTGTTTATGCTTCTGACACAATATAGTGCTATAAATTAAGACACTTGGCGGATTTTCTCATCTTTATTTAGTTGATACGTGTGGAAAAAATTACACGTTTCGAGCTCTTAAGCCCCTCTTCAGTCAACTAAAACATTTAAAAAGGATATAACATACACATAAAAAGGAATACACAAGTTTTGTAAAATTTTTAAAAAATAAAACATACCTATCCATACAGGTTTTATAAATTAAAGTAGCAGTTTACTTTCGATATTTTTTCAGCAACATCAGCTTATTCACAGTATTTTTTCTTGTAGCCTACTATAATATTAGGAGAGTATACAACGTATCTATATAAAACTATACATAAGTTTTATAGTATCTATAAAACTATATTTAATTAAGGCATACCTTGAGTACGGCTGTTATTAANATCATATATTGTAAAAATATAGTAGATGTCAGATATGTAAATTTATATTGTAGAAGTTATGTAAATTCGTATTATATTGTCAATGCTTATCAAAGGAAATAAGGATTTAGTAAAACAGATTTATGAGTAAAAAGCATAATCAATTGTATACCAATTTGATAATTGTTGTCTAAGGTATATTTTAGACCAAGGATTTTGTAAGACTGTTTTATAAGTAAAAGGTATAATCAATTTTGTACAGTACAACCTTAATAACAGCCGTACTCAAGGTATGCCTTAATTAAATATAGTTTTATAGATACTATAAAACTTATGTATAGTTTTATATAGATACGTTGTATACTCTCCTAATATTATAGTAGGCTACAAGAAAAAATACTGTGAATAAGCTGATGTTGCTGAAAAAATATCGAAAGTAAACTGCTACTTTAATTTATAAAACCTGTATGGATAGGTATGTTTTATTTTTTAAAAATTTTACAAAACTTGTGTATTCCTTTTTATGTGTATGTTATATCCTTTTTAAATGTTTTAGTTGACTGAAGAGGGGCTTAAGAGCTCGAAACGTGTAATTTTTTCCACACGTATCAACTAAATAAAGATGAGAAAATCCGCCAAGTGTCTTAATTTATAGCACTATATTGTGTCAGAAGCATAAACATTCTTATTTTTAATTTTTTTATTCATTCCTATGTCTTCTAATGTGTGTTGCTATACACTCTTCCTATCAGATCATCTTTATAATCATTTGATTTAAACATGATTGTTTAAAATGATTTAACATGTTATAACTTCTTTATTTAACTTTGGCCATTAAATAAAAGTTTATTGTAATTGGTTTTAAGCTAATGTTATTTAATAATTTTTTCAATGCTTGTTTACATAAGTTTAAGGGTCAGTTTACAGTCCATTGTTATGACAGTACAGCTTGCTGAGTTCCTCTCTGTTCACTGTTCTCTACCCTGCTATCCTGGACATCGAACTATAGAGGCACACTTCTGGTCTAGCAATGCAACTCCAATGCCAATGACATGCTTTGCAGAGTTAGCTGCTGGTCAGAATTTGACTATAAACTGGATGATGATTGGCAACTCAGAGATGGCTAGTGACCTTGAAAATCTACACTGCTATTGGACTATAAACCAATTTTAAATTAATTGTTTATACAGTATTTAATTTTTTTTGGAAACTTTCAATAATAACAACATAAGAATTATTATTGTGGCTATGTAAATATAATAATTATTGATTACTGTACCAAGTGCTCTACTGGATTATAGCTACTAAAACATTTTTTAGAAGCTATGATTCAGTAATATTAGTTTATATATCTGTGATTCTGTGATATTGTTTATGTATCTGTGCTCACAGTGTTCCTGATTGTTACATGTATTTAATATGTTCATGACAGAAAAAGTTTCTTTATTCTCTTCTGAAACATACAGTATATACTACTTGTTAGATTTGGTACATTAAAATTGGTTTTACAGTATTAGGATATTATTTATGGTGAATTAGATTATAATTATTTATTTTTTGTTTGTTTTTGGATGTCTGTAAGTGATATATAATGGTTTATTATAATTCATTCTAAATTTCATCCTTTTTGCAACTTGTGACTCACATCAAAAGAAGACAGTATTTTGAACAAGCTTTTGGAAGGTGTTGTGAAGTCTGAGTCATTCATGTCAAGATTACTAGAAAAGAAATAATGTTGTAGTTTTAAAATGCAATAATTTCTGGTCTCCTAGCTAGAGTTAAATGTATTTAAATAAATAGTATTGAATTAGAGAAATAGTAATTATTTTTAGAAATAATAAACCTCAATTATTTGAATCACTGAATTGAGATGACAAATAATGATCTCCTTTTTCTTATTTGCCACTGACCACTGCAACCTTAAGTAAAAATTCTCATTTATTTAGATCTCAGTGGTTAGTGGCAAATAAGAAGAAAAAAGAGTTCATTATTTGTCATCTCAATTCAGTGATTCAAATAATTAAAAGAAGTCGCCCCTCATAGGTTTACAATAATATTTGCTATTGCAAATTATTAGTAATAAAACCTTAAATTCTAAAATTTTTTCCGAAAAATATTGAGATCATTTAGAATGTATTCTAAAGTATTTGGAATCATTTACACCCTATTTTCTTTTATAATTTTCTTTAATTATTGCTGGTTTAAAAGATGCTTTGTAAGTAAATTAACTATTTATTTATATCATTTTATTTTATAAATTTCAATTAATCATTAGTTAATGTTTTTTCTACTTTCAGTTTATGTACAAAAGTAATTTATTTCATATTGCCTGAAAATTTTTATAATGGGAAAATGGACCAAGTATTTGAGAAAATATTGTATTGAATGGGAAAACGATCCTGAACTGAAAGGTAAATGAAAAAAATGTTAATAATTGTTCAAATTAGTTTTATCATATTACCATTTAAAAAACAAGCAATTTTGTACAAAAATATGTTTGTTAAGTTATTCATTTTTATGATACATATAGAGATTCATTCAGCTATTTTAGTTTTCTGTTTTCAAAATTTAATATCCAATATGGTTGACCATTTTGAGAGTAAAAAGATAGTTGCATAAGGAATTGTCTGATGTTTTCAGGTTGGTTAAATAACTTTTATAGACTATCCTTACTTAAGCTAGGTTTGCATTGGTATACAAACTGCTATAAAGAAACAAAACAAACACTAACTAAAGCAATATGTTGTTTGCATTGTACTATGTGACACAAACTAAGTTAGAATGTGATTGGTTGAAAATATTTGTTTACACTCCCCCAATTTTTAAGAATTTCCCTCAAATTTAATGTTATTTTTAAGTAATTGAGGAAATTTTACTTGTTATTAAACAATGATACTTCTTATAGGTTAATTTAAACTTAATGTAATCAGTTTAGAAATACATTATAATACTGTTAATGAACTATTATTATTGTATTGCTATATATTTTGTTATTATATGTTGTTTTAATTGGAAGTTAGGAGGATTTATTGTATACTAGCAGATAAAAAGTAACGATAGCAAAGATTAAGATTATTACATTACAGCCAATCTTACCCGTTTTCACAGAATGCAAGAATTAGGTTCCCCTGTTTCCAGACTAATTAGAAAATTTTTAGATGGGTCTAAAATTATGTTCAACTTAACGCAAAAAACCACATCTCCACCTGTAAATATTGCACATTGCTTTCTCTTAACACTTTCATTGTTACTTAACATGTCCATTGTTGAATCCTGTCCCTTTCCCCACCAGGGGGATTTCAAAAAATCCCTTGTTAGTGTGTGTTCTCGTGACGTACCCTAACTGTGTACCAAATTTCAAGTTTCAACTCCTAACTGTGCTGAAATGCTCACAATGAAATGCTTGTATACATGCACACCATCTATTGTAGGATAAATGTACTATGCCAGAAAACTTTGCGAGAGTATATTAAACAACTTCCCAAAATTTCATGGCAATTGGATAAATGGTGTAGTAATGCATGAAGGACAGACAGACATACATTCATTTTTATATATATAGATAAGAATTTTATTCAAGACAATAATCTGGTTGACAACATTGATTACAAAGTTGACACTGACATAGATATAAGACTGACACACACAAAACAGATGATTACAAAGTATTATATAAGTCAAAGTTTTTTTTTTTTTTTGCTTAACTTTTAAGATTTATAAATTTCAGATAAAGTTATAAATGACTTCTACATCTTGCCAAATTGAAATAACTAAATGAACTGTAATAACTTTACTTCATCTTAATTTGAAAAACAAATTTAAATAAATGAGTGTGGCTGAAATCACTTTTTCAAAGATGTCTATGAGAAAACAATTATAACAATTCGATTTAAAAAATGAGCATACAGGATCATCTATCTTTTAATTTTCTGAGGATGACTTTAATTGTATTTGATGATTAGCACTTTGTAGGACCATATCTGAAGAAACACAATGCAACTGAGAATACCTATCTCTGAAGGTCAGTGTTTGGCCATTACATTAAAGTAAAAATAAATTTATATGTTAAGTTATTTTCTTCAAAATTAACTTGAGACTAAATACAGTATAGATCTTATTAATTATGTAATGAAGTCTCATTTAATCCAAGTAAAACAGAGACTATGACAGATAAAATTGCCTTTTATTGAAAATTTTGGATTTTGTTCATGCCAACCCCTCTTCAGGCTCTTTGGATTTTTCTTTGTTTTTTTAAAATCTTTTTAAAAAATTCCTCTTTAAAAAAATATAAAAATAGGATTCAATGAAATTTCATTACATAAGATTTACATTTAGCTTCAAATTAATTTTGAAAAAAATAACTTAACATAGACTCAACATCCAAGCCATAAATCTAAAGATTAATGGAATAAATTTATAGTTTATGTTAAATATTGTTACAAAACTTGCTTATATTTAGTTTTTGCAATATAGATATTTAACATCTGTGATACAAATATCACTATCATGCAGTGTTAGAATGGGTTAGTCAACAATTTATCAGATAATTGAAGAAGTCTGTAATGCAATGTAACAAGTACTTAGTAAGATATATTTATTGTTCCCTTCAAAAATGACAGCATATATATCCAGAGAATTCTGGAAAAGATGGAACTTTTTTAAACTGTATTGGAGCAATAGATGTAAAGCATGTTGTGATTCAGGCTCCTGCCAGTTTGGTTCAGAATATTTTAATTACAAAAAAAAGTATTTAGTACTGTTGTCTTGGACTGGGTAGCATAACTCACAGTAAGCAGCCATTGCGGGTTTTTGAGTTCTGTTCTGGACCAATTCTTTTCTTCCAGAATTTTCAAAATTGTTTAATAAATGCTAATTTAATTATAATTATTAAATTTATTAAGAGATGACGCCTAATGCTTACCTCTAGTGCCAAATTATTTGGTACTTAATAATTATTAGTAGCAGCAGTGTAGACCAATTTAGTCTGGTAATTGTTTGCTTTACTATTAGCATAAACAACATATAATCTCTTACAGCAGTTTAAAACTTTTTAATAGTTTATGCTTAAATTACTATCAAAAATATTTAAAACTACAGTTTTAAAGTATAATTTTAATGTAACTAATGACATTTTGTTTTGTGATACATAGATTGGTTGAGACCTGTTCCCGGAGATGTTACTAGAGCTTTCTGCAGATTTTGTAAAGCTATTCTTCGTGCTCACCATTCCGATCTTTTAGTTCATACACACACAAGGAAACATGTAAGAAACACATCAATTTTTCTTACTTCTTGTAGATTTAGAGATGCTACAGAAGCCACCGATGAGGTTGCAGGTATGTGCATAAATATTTAACTAATAATTTTTTGATAATAAAATAAATAGATTTTCTTATTATATCAAAGAAAAAATAATAATTAAACTTTATACTGTTTTCTTTGAAATAGATGATAATTCAGACACTCATCTCTGTGGCCGATGTGGAACTCGGTTCAAAAGTTTATCAACTTTCATTCATCATAAAGTAGAAGAAGGTTATAGACTATTTTACTCGCCATCTGAAAGAAACCAAACATTAATTCTTCCGCATTTACTAGAGGAACGAAGTGGCACCGTTGATAATAATAATTCATTATTTTCTGGAAATGCAAGTGAAGTGCCTAGTTCAAATGTAACATCTGTTTCTATGACAATTGCTTCACTTCCTGAACAATATTCTGATAATGAGAATGATATTGAAATTAATAATAAAAATGTAGATGATGATTGTCAGGAGACCACAGAATTTACTGGTAAGATAATCTAAAAATTATTATTTAATTTTAATACTAATAAATAAATTATCATAAAATATTTTAAGATTTAAATTTATTATCATTATTACATCTTTAGTAATATAATTTCTGTATAATTTTGTATTCTGCAATATTTTTAAAAAATTATCCCATATTATTAAGAAAAGCCAGTTCTATATTGAATAGATAAAACTATAAAAGTATATTTATTTATTAAGTCAATAATCTTTTATGTCTAAGTCCAATGCATGTAACTGTAGCAGAATCCAGCACAAATTATACCTACTAAAAATAATGAAAACCAAACATTTTCAACAATTTCTAAATCATCATCTTTAAGTTAGTCAGTCAAACATCAATGTGAAAATTTGAATGTCTAAAAAATGCATGAAGCAATCATTTTATTTGTTGGAAAACACCAATGTCATTATTTTTTAAGTAATAAGATTTAATTGTACTTCAAAAATAGACCTCCATGCTTTGGAGAATGTATCTACATCTCTGTAATTTATTGCCATGTCCCAAAAATTAGCTTTGTATATTTCAAGAATCCTAGATGTTTCAGATAAGTCCAGTTCCTACTAGAGTGTATTAATCTTGTTTCATTGAGAAGTACCATTATTTTGTTTTCAGATGCAAATGTTACTAATGTTGTGTCATGGGAAGGCCCTTTTGGGTAGAATAATGGGGCTCCTTGATATGCTTGTAAAAAGATCAAGCTGTTGCTCCTATGTAGACCCATTTCATGTTGAATCCGTTGTTTATAATGGGGATAGAATATAACCCAGATGAATTGTTTGTGTTGGCATTCTGTAATAAAGAGAATATAGTTGGGTTTCACATATAGGAGATACTAAGTTGGTTTGTTCTTGCAATTTGTTTCTATATATAGAAAGATATTGGTTAAACCTGATGACTTTATGGGTTTTAGATTCATCCTTCTTAGATGTGTAACCAGTTTGATGTTTATAGATGAGATTCTGGAAGAGATTGGAAGGATACCCATGTTGTTTTGCTCTGCTTGCAATATAGATTAGTTCTATCTCTCTGTCAATGATGTTGGTGCAATGAGTGAAAACTTTTTTGACTAGGGTTTGTAGGTCAACATTTTAAATATATATATATATATACTGATCTATAGATTTTGTTGGAATGACTAATGGTTTATACTCCAGTTTTCTACAAACTTTAGTTGAAATGTGGCCATCTTTGAGTGTAAGAAGGATGTCCAGGAAATGAACTTGGTGGTAGCTTTCTTGCTTAACACAGAGGTTAAGACCTTAGGGGTGGTTGTTGATGACTTTTAAGAACTGGTTTAAATCAGGTTTCTGTCACCAGATTATGAGAACATCATCAACATCGGGTGTACAGAACGATTTGATCATTGAAAATGTGAGCACTTCTTTCTCAAGGCGATGGAGAACTAGTTCACACAGGATGCCCACATACCAGACTGCCCATTGGGACACCTCTGATTTGCAGGTACATTTGCCCCTGAAATTGGAAGAATGAAGAATAACAAATAATGTCTACTAACTTCAAGATGTTTTGATGGGGTTTCTACGACTCAAAAGTATGTGTTATTAGGAAATCCTGAAGTTTGCAAAAACAAGATTTAATCTTGATTGAAGGGAAGAGAGATTCAAAATCACAAATGATAAATTCCTCGTTGATTAAGAAAATATTGTCTAAATGTTACAACATTTATGCCTACAACTAGAATTAAAATATTTCATTTTAAGACAGTTTCTTCTATCAATTCTTTCCAGATTAATTCATAAAACTTTTTTTACTGTATAGGTGTCCCTTATTAAATTTTGAAATAATAATTAACCAACAAATAATTTTGGGTCAGTTTAAAGTTAGTTTATTTATTTTAACATTCCAACCAGATATAGATAATTCACAACATGAAGATACAAACAGTTCTTCATTAAAAACCAATTATTTGTTGATCATTATTATTTGAAAATTTAATAAAAATAAATTAATTCTTAGGACTTTAAAATTCATCTAAGTGTACCTTACTTTAATTATGGTGTGTTTGTTTTACAGCATTTTATTAATACACTGCTTTTCAATTGTATTCATGTGTATTATTTTTGCAACTTGTCTTATTCTTAAGTGGGCTTTCAGTAATTTTTATTTATTATTTTTACTTTTGCATTATATTTTACGTGTGGCACTATTAGACACTTAATAAGTAATAGTGTAAATATGTTTTTTAGCCTTTTATTTACACTGGTGAGTGAAAAAATGCTGTTTTTCATTTTTAAGGTAATACAGTGGGTGATCGGTTAACGAACAATTCGGATAACAAACACTTTCGCGAAAGATTTTTATGATCGGACAACGAACACATGTTCGAATAACGAACATTTTACTGAACAAACATAAAAAGAAGCGACGGAAAATAACGAATACCGATTGACTTTCCCTTGTCTTCAGGTAACAATTCAAAACTTTTCGGAGCACGGGAGACGTCAGCATTGATGCTCAACCCGATACCAATCGGATGGTATAATATTCCTCCGAATTTTGAAACTCTCCCTTGTAATTCCAGCTTTTTGTTTACATTTCTGACAAAAAATTTTTTATAGTCTTTGCAAGACTGTCAGACGGGCACTTGTTAAGTTTTGCGTCGGATTTTATTTACGAAAGGTGAAAGTTTAACTATCCCATTAGATATTTGTTAACATTTTAACACCAAATTTCAAATTTTATCCGGGCCTTGCATTTAAATAATTTTTTGTGGGCTAGTCGATTTCTGTTCTCTGAATTTTTGTACATGCTTTTCTGAACTTTTTATTTAAAAAAGTAACTGATAATATTATGGAGCCTAAAAAGAGGAGTGTCAACAACTGTGCTCACCATAGAAACCAAGTAAGAGATAATAGCCAAGATAGAAAGTAGGCAAAAGATGTCTGATGTTGCTAGGCAGTATGGCTTGAACAGGTCTACAGTAGGCACAATCTTAGCTATGAAAGATATATCAAGAAGTCTCAAGCTGCTAATGGAGTAATGAAACTCACATCTGAGAAATAAAGAGCATTAGAACTCACAATGGAACCTGAAACTGATCTGACGACAGAAGAACTCCAAGAACTCTCAAATGAACAGCACCAAGAAACTCAGCGAGATGTGTTTTCTTTTGAAAATGAGGAAGATGAAAGAGGACCAATGTCGACATCTGCTACTAAAGATCTTTTGAAGAAGTAGGAGGATGTCAGAACAACGATCATCCAAGTGGCATCCAAACCAGAATAAGGTTAATGGGGTTGGAAACCTCTACAATTACAATACTATTAATTACTTCCGAAAAATCCTGAAGAAATGAGAAAAGTAATCAACATTGGACAGGTTCTTTAACCCCCACAAACGGAAAAAACATGACTAATAAAAATGCAAGACTGCATATATGTGTATCTTTACTATTAAATATAAATAAACGTAATAAAAAAGTATATATATTTTTTTATTTTTTGGAGTCTCTGGAACGAATTAATCAAATTCCCATAAAAACCTACGGTAAATCGATAATCGGTTAACGAACAAAGTTTAGGGACGGATTATGTTCGTTAACCGATCACCCACTGTATTTGCTTTACAGTAGTAGTCTGAAGCTTAACCTGCCATATTAGCAAGATATGCCTATAATTAGTAATACTGAGAATATAAACGCATATGTATATCGCAGCCAGATTGTTAATTTAGTCCCTTTACAAAGCGTCTAGCTATTTGATTAAATGGCGCCATTTTATAAAAAAGCTAACTAACCTTCAGCCACTTTACAAAGAGGCTAAACCAAATCTCACCAGATAGAATGACATTTCAAATTCTACAATACAACTGGTCAAATGATTAGCTGCTTTACAATGCAGCATTAGATAAACTGCCAGATTTGTAGTATTTACTGATTCTTACCATATGAATGTCTGTTGGCATATAGTGCCAGCAGACATTCATTGATGTGGCCTCATCTAGTATGTCTGTTTAGCTAAAATTAGTTAATATTAGATATTACAATAAATAATGAGTGTGAAAAATTTATGAGTATATGGGTTTAAAGATAATTTCAACAAACAACTAATGGAGTTCTATGCAAAACAGCTTGGAAATTTAAATGAACCATGGATTAGAGAAAGAGTTTTTGAGATTATTAGACATAAAAAATGGTAAGATGGCTAAAGATTCCGATGCACAGCAGATGTCTATTGATTATTATTGGTATTCAAAGTATGATGTCATAAATACAGCCAATGAAGATTATCTCATTTTTGTGGGGTTTTGAGAAGCTTAGACATCACTATGGAGTTGAGGAGTTGTTGGCCCCAATGTGGGCACCACTTGTGGGTCTGCGAAGTGAGGAGGTATCGACCTTTCAGTTAGAGGAGGACATGCTCGCTTTTCCTGTGATCTGTCAGGATGACTCGAGAAAGCCCTTTTCATATGGGGTAGTGATTTGCTGGATGCAAAGAGACTCACACAGAGACCGTAATTATAATTACACTTGAATGTGTTTATTTGACAAAGACCTCATGCTTACAGATCGGGCCAAAAGATGTCCAGTCGCTGTATGTATTCCTCCTAAGGTTCCAAGTGATGTTTCCCACCAGCAATTATTCGTTGGCTGTATGTTTCTCTCAGGGCTGCAGAGTCGGTAAAAAAACACCCGACTCCGACTCCGGATAATTTTAGTAGGCCGACTCCAACTCCGACTCCCGACTCCGACAAAATTAAATACAAAGTCATTATATGGGAGCAGAAACGCTCATAGAGAGGTACCCTTCTCTGAACTGTGAAAGGAGCCCCTGGTGTTTACCCACAACATGAAGATACAAACAGTTCTTCATTAAAAACCGACATTATGATATTAAAAAAACACAAATACACTATACATTTGATGCCGACCTTTTCTTTGAGGATCCGACATCAATGACACAGTATTAAAAACTTATCTTAAAACATCACTTAGGTCATTATATGTGGTACTTATGTATTGTAAAGTACTATATTATTTTTCCGACTTTCCAACGATTAACGACACGACTGTGTGCCGGATATAGCCGTTCCCTAACAGGTACTTTACGCGGATTCGCGTTAGTGTGCCAGGCCTGGACTTTTAGCGTGCACCGAAGTTAAATAATGACCAAGTTTGTCAATAACAAATCAAATATTTAATAAATTTCTAGTAATAAACTATTTACAAAATTTAGTAACAATCAAACAAAAATTTATTCAATGAAACTCAACAAGAATCAATCCGACAAAACTCAAATCAATCTAGTTTCTAACTTAAATCTATTCCCCTTTGGAATTCGACAAAATTCAAAGACTTAACTTATGTACAATAATTCTTATGAATTAAAGGTCCAATTCGTAACCTGAATATACTAGGAACCTTTTTCCTCAACTCTCAAGACTTTCTCTAATCTTCGATCCACAAATTGAATAACTTCAAAATCGCCTTGGAACTANTTGAGACGTTCTAAACTATCCAAATATGCTTCGAAATCAAGCTCTTTTTTTGGAGATGATGATTCCGAGTTGTCATTACATTCATTATTTTTATTTTCATCTTTTGATTTATAAATGTAAGGTAACGGCAACTTTTTCAAGCGAATAGCAATTTCACGAAGCTTTTCTTTCCCTGAGGCAATTTGATTGTCATTTAGTAAAATTCGATTCATTGGATCAACGTAAATAGCGGCTAACAAGATTTTATTGTCTAACAACTGAATCTCTCTTTTTCTCATTGAAGATAAAATCGCATTAGCAACAATTCCTCCAGTTTTGTCGAGCTGATGCATCAATGTTTTCCACTGTAAGAAAAAATTTCCAGGTGTCAAATCTTCAGCTTGTAACTTTAAGGTGACAGTATAAGGGTATGACAAGACACTCTCTAATTTTTCTGTTTGTTTCCATTGGTTTTCAGTTAATAAAACACTTGGATTGTCAAGGTCTTCAAGGAAGGTTTTCAATTCGAGCAACCGCTTAACCATTAAATAAGTGCTTCCCCAGCGAGTAGATTGATCTAAAATAATTCCTTTTCTAGCACGCCTTCTCAGAATAGCATCTATTTTAGGGGTTCTAGCTACAGTAGCTACTTGTCTTAATTTTGTAATGATTTTAGCTACCTGAGAGTCTTTTAATCCATCTCTTATTGCTAATTGCAACGTGTGAACAGCACATCGCATATGCTGGATTTGAAACATATTGGACGCTTCCTCCACAATATCATCTAAATATTCCTCTTTTTCTATTATAGGCTCGATTTGTGTGTCAATGGAGAATATTTCATGAATGTCTTCTAATGGAATCTCATTATCTTGATTCATTTTCTCAGTTATTTTTAACATATTCGAAGCATTATCTGTTACAATACACAAAATATTCTCCTTTTTAATTTTAAAATCTTCTAATACCTCTTGAACCAACTTCTGCAGATACTCTCCTGTGTGATGAGCCATAGTATCTTTTACTGCTAATGTCTTCGTAACAATTGTATTATTCTCATCAATAAATCGAACATTAATTGCAAAATAATTCACTCGATGACGAGTGCATGCATCCATTTTAATAAATATCAAGCGATCCTTCAGTTTTTTCCGGAGTTCATCTTTTTTCAAAACAGCCTCTTCAATTATAAGCCTTCTGATGTTTTCTCTATCTAGTGAAACTCCAAGTTTTCTCGCCATTTCACCGTTTAAGCCTAAAAAGGCTGGCCGTGAAAAAAAGATTAAAGGCACACTATCTTGCACCACCATTTCAATTATCAGATTTTTAAATTTTGCACCCGTCATTGTTACTGTAACTTTATCCGAAGCAAAGAATTTGCATACTTGTGTTTGTACTGAACTTAATTTTTGGATATTTTCTAATTTTAAAATAGATGAAGTGTTTCTACTGTTATCTTTTTCATTTACTTCTTGTAGAATTTTAGGATGTAGACGTTGCAAATGTCTTTTTAGATTACATGCTCTTGTAGGTGCATTTTTTTTTTCAGAACTAGCAAAAGCGCTAATCTTTGCTTCACATATATGTTTGCCATCATCATTTTCTATAATGCATTTACACTGATAATATTTTCCATCCGTAGTAAGTTTATAATATTCAAAAACTGCAGACTTTGAATTTGAAAATACTTTCTTTTCCATTGTGAAATTGTGAAAGGGTAATTAGGTATCTAACAATATTTAAGTATATAAAATTAGATATAACTCTTAAAAATAATATGTAGATAAATATAATTCATACTTACAAGTCACAAGTAAAATAATCTGAACTTGAGAATCGTAGTAAAAACCCTTTAAGTACTTTTTTCCGAGTTAACCCAGGTTAGACAAAAAGGACGCAAGTACGAATCCTGAATTAATCCTGAATCGGACAAGGAAGTCGGTCTCCCTCAGAGAAATAGTAGTAATGACCAAACAGCACGTGTTCATATTGGGATTATTCCTGGAACTACTGCACACCTTACTAGAACACCCTCCCCTCAAACCGATTCCCTTCGATGTTTACGTAAGGACGTCCCGCGAAAGTTCACCAAGCAGCTGGCTAAAGGTCAAATAGTTGTAAATTTTGGAGACCCCAGTGTCTCGTTACAACTTGTTTTTAATGCAATAAAATGACAAATAAAACATCTCTAACGATATATTTATTTTAAATTATTTCATATTATTCTAATATTTTTACTATAAAATCGCGTTGGGGGTGAAATTTTTCGCAGATACTTTTACATTTTAATTTTTCTATGGAAAACAAAAAAAGAGAAATGCCGGAGTCGGAGTCGACACATTTTTTTCCGACTCCGACTCCTCTAGCCAGAAATTCCTCCTGACTCCGACTCCAAC
>NW_019384938.1:258280-269835 GCF_000671375.1 Centruroides sculpturatus | reverse complement strand
GTAAAGGCATGTGTCATTATACATATGATTATATTCAGGTATGATTACATATTATATTAGTACATAAATCCATGAAAATAAAAAACAACATTTATCAAAACTCATTACATTAGATCTTATTATTAAACCAATAGTAAAAATCTAAATTGTTTTTTAAGCATTTTTGTCACTCTGATTCAATAGCTGACATTGTACTTTGGCACTCATTGCAAATGACAAGCAACTTGCTATGTTTGGTATTTTCTCAATGTGTTTATGAAAGTCAGCCATTTTGAATTAAAATAAACTTAAATTATTTTTATTCACATTGATTATTATATCTATATTATAAATAATAAATGTGGTCATGTTATAGTTATTTGAAAAATAAAAAAAACTAAATAAATATTTGTAAATTTAAAAAAAAGCGTAATTAATACTGTAGGGTGTTTGGACACCCCACTGAGAACTGTTGTTTTTCTCTTACTGGAATTTCTGCAGCATCGTAGTAATTTGTGAGCATGCTCTATACATAAAATCATGAAGCTGCTGAAAAGGACACAAATATTTCTTGCGAAATCTATGAATAGTGCAACTTTTAAAATGTTGGGGGTGGCAAAACACCCCACAGCACTACCCCAGGTTAAGCTTGTTTTCGTCACGGAGCAGCACACCAAACGGCCGCCGCGTTTTCTGATAATTTATTTTTCTGCAAAAAATTTGTTGAACTTTGGAGACATCGTTAATAGAAATAATTTTTATGACTGTTGAATAAGAAATGTTTTTTCACAAGAAATGTATGAAATTACAGTACTGTATTAGACTTACAGTACCTAATTTAGGCCTATATACTGTACAGACGATAGTAAACTCATCTTACCCGCCTAAACTCTCTGTAGCGTGTAAGTAGTTCGGCTGCTCATCCACTATTGGTCCAGATTCGCCCAATCCTGTCGCGACACGAGTCGGTGATGACGTTTTACCACATTTTACAAGTCTCTTTTAGCATCTTTATACGAATATGGTCGCAATTTTTTTGCCCCAATATATGAATCCGCATTATATGAACCCGCGTTATAGGGGGTCTACTGTACTCTTCAATTTGATATTAGTTAATATAAAAATTGAAATTTTGAACATTTAATTATTATTATTTAATTGACTTCAAATTATACAAAATAAAACAAAAATTAAATGAAAATACAGTAGAGCATCGATTATCCGAATCAATTGGAGACTGGGGCTGTTCGGAAAATCAATTTTTCGGATAACTGATTATGTACAAAAAATATATTAACCTATCCCATGTTGAAATTTGTTCAAATCCTGGCATGTCCTTAAGTTCTCTCTCATGGTCAGCTAAAACACACACACCAACAAAAATAATATTGGAGTAGCCCAAGACATAGCCAAAGATTGCAGCACCACAGCACTAGCGGAAATTTAAATTTGGCAACTGGAAAGCTTTCGGTTGATCGACATTTGGATAATTGTTGCTGTACTGTACTGTACAGTAGAGTCCCGCTAGTTCGAACACCGTTAATTCGAATATGTTTCAGTCGGTGGAGAGGAAATTTTTTAGCTCACAAAATATGTTTTTTTTTTTTTTTTTGTATTTTTCAGTTGAATTTAAATGGTATTAATGGTATAAAAAGATTTAGTATTCCACAACAAAAAAAAATTGTTTTTTATTGTAGTACTGTATTAATACTGTACAAAATTAATAAATCAATGTTTGACATGGCCTATTAAAACAGCAGATCTATACTGTAATTAATTACACACAAAAACAGAAACAAAAGTCATTGGTGGTGTTGGATTTATATAAACCAGACCTGTTTTACTGCTTAGAAGCAAGCATTATTTCAATTACAGTCGACCCCCCTATAACGTACGTTCCTATAANTTATATGCAAAGTACAAAGTGGTAGAATAAGGGATGTAATTCTGCAATATATTTAAGTCAATAATTATTTAAATAAATCACCTTTGTATGTTATATTGAAGTTACTCAAAAAATCATGTTTTGCATAATACATTACAGAAAAATATCTATAGGAAAATTTAGATGATTTGCAAATAGATCTTTTTTAATGCAAATGATTTTGCAAGTTCATAAAGCACGACTGAGGTTGAAGGCAAAGGAACACAACAAAGGTGAAAGGTACAGGGGTCACCTGACAGGTCAAGGAGCAATTCGATGTGGGTTATCACCTGGCAGTTTACATACATGACACTTAACCAGGAATTTGTGGAACTTAATAGGATGGTCAGCTTCAAAAAATCAAAAAGAATTATACATACTATATTATATTACATAATTTATATAATTTGTACTAAATAATAGTAATGTAATGTAAATGAAATGTTGCTATCTTTTAACAATTATGATTTTAGCTTCCTAAAAATAAATGTAATGAATAGTGTAAGAGTTGTAGAATTTTTAAGATCATTTTAAATTATGAAATAATTTGGTATATTTTTGGTAAGATACAAGATTGGAGGTTTTATTGTATTTACAGATTTATCAATGATACTTCATGAAAGTTCATTATGATCAATAAACGTATTGAAGGATAATACTGACAATAAGTAAAATTTTTATTTTAAATTCTCTATTTTTTTATACCAAAATTCAAAACACTGTTAAAAACAATACAGACTAATGTGTTTGGGTTTGTGACAACTTACAGAGGGTTGGATTTATATAAACCAGACCTGTTTTACTGCTTGCTTCTGCATTTTTTCAATTATTCAGCTAATTCAAAAGTTGCTAATCCAAACAGGGCTCGGTCTCAATTGGTTCGGACTAGCGGGACTCTACTGTAATTGAATTACATTTCATAAAGCATTGTTTTATTATATTGGAATACATATTTACAAAATTTATTCATACAAAACTTATTTTGACAGGAATATATAAGTTTACAGGTATAAGTATTGATAAATTTATAAATATCCAATATATTCATGAGAGATTATGATATATAATATTATTCATAATTGTCAAAATAATGTGTGTGTGTGTGTGTGTTATTTTTTCAATAAAAATCAATTAAAATTAATATAAAATTTCACTTAAGTCTACAGTTATACAAAATATGATGAGACACTTGGTTGTGAAATTTGATAATCAATGAATTATGTGTAATTGTATTCTCATGAGGGAAATTAANCTAAAGGTCAAATAGTTGTAAATTTTGGAGACCCCAGTGTCTCGTTACAACTTGTTTTTAATGCAATAAAATGACAAATAAAACATCTCTAACGATATATTTATTTTAAATTATTTCATATTATTCTAATATTTTTACTATAAAATCGCGTTGGGGGTGAAATTTTTTGCAGATACTTTTACGTTTTAATTTTTCTATGGAAAACAAGAAAAGAGAAATGCCAGAGTCGGAGTCGACACATTTTTTTCCGACTCCGACTCCTCTAGCCAGAAATTCCTCCCGACTCCGACTCCGACTCCACAGCCCTGGTTTCTCTGTAGATGATCTCTGTAGGTCCAGGTACGGGGAGTTGGAGAGGCGAGAATGTCATCGGGAAGTTGAGTCCCTTTCTTCTCTTGTGTCCAGAGGTTCTTTTATGTCTCCTCGGTCCTTCCTCTTCTGGGGTCCTGTCAGTATCTCTCTTCCGAAACGCCAGAGCATCCACTGTCCGTACGCAAGGATCGACGTCTTCGAACACCACCTCCCTGTGTCCTTGGGATTTCGGACTTTTATAATCTTTTTCCTCCCAAAATCCCAAGATTTTGGTTGGTTCGAATGTTGGTCCCCTGCGATTCTATTGGTCCCTGGTTTATTGCCAGGGACACGATTCGGGCCGCAGGGTTGCCGAATATCCCCGTCCGGGCTGTTCCCCTCCGAAGTCGGGTCAAGCCCTTTCCCAGATGACGGACCCGTAAATTTTACCTAATGTCTGTTTTTCTGTCCTGGAGAGGAGGTAGCTGTCCCAGCCGCTGCCACCTTCACAGGAGTATCAGCAGGACCTGCTTTGAACTCCCTGTAAGGTCCAAAGTTTCCCCGACGGTCGATCCCTCGCTCATTCTCACGATTGACGATCGCGGCTCTGTCAATTAGGTCTGGAATGCGACAGTTAAATCGTCTCAAACCCTGTTCCTTGGTCACACTGGTCCTATTTACGTAATAAGTCATCGATATATTGACTTTAGCTCGACAGCCAGTTTCCATCCAAGGGGGGTGTGGTCCCGGCCTCACATTTTTAAGAAAAAGTTACCTCAATTCTATAGTAGTCTTGGACTACTTACACTATCGCACTTATTCTGACATTAGGGTAGCTTTACACAGGATTGAAAAGTCTGATAGCTACTTAAAATTCTTCCATTCATACACCACATTCTCAGACACTTAAACAACAACATTAGAATAGATTTCCAATAGGTCCCGGGTCAAGCAGGGGTTCTTGGCAACAAGACCACTGACTGTCTTGCCAAACAAGCTGCAAAGTCTTCGGTCACTAGTGCTTTCAGTTACATTCCTACCTCGTACATCAACAATCACGTCAAGAAGCAAATCTTCATTCTCTGGCAAGATTGCTGGGACCATGACCCCACTGGTAGTCTCACCTACATTTTCATCCCCAAGGTTGACACTACTGTGATTCTTCGCCACTTTTACCCTAGTTACACCCTCACTCAGCTACTTACAGTACATGGCAACTTTAAGCAATACTTGCATGGATTTAACCTTGGAAACAATCCACAGTGCAATTGTGGTATTCAGGAGGACCAAACACCACTTCACTTAGTTTTTCACTGCAATAGGTACAATTACATTAGGGATAGTTTAATGAGAGCTGCTATTCTTGAACTGGCCTTGCAACCTGCACCAACTCATTCACACGCGTACAATGTTTCATCATCTACTCACATTCATATCTCTTAGTGGGGCTCTTGAGAGCACTCACTCTGGGAGAACAGATAGCAATTAGCTTTCACTTGCTTTGTTTCAACTGTCAGTATATAGCTGCCTTTCAACTTTGTATTTTAATTCTTATTTTCTGTCTTCTTTTTCAGTCTAAGTTCAGTTAGTCCTAGTTGTAAGTTAGATAGGAACTCTTAGCTTGGTTTCCAATTAGGTTATGATAGGTTAGGTTATATTAGATTAGGGTTTGTTAGCTTTAGTCGTCTGGTTATGGTCATCCTAGGTTATGGTAAGTTAGTCTAGTTAGTGAGTAAGTTAATGTTTAATAATAAAACATTTAATTTAATTTAAATAAAAAAAATTTGGGGTCTTGCTCGTTTGTTTCTGTCAGTTCGTTAATCTCATCTAGTTTGTCATTGTGTTTGTTTGCTTTTTGTGCTGTCTGTTTAGCTGTTAAGTAGCATTAAGATTCACGCTTGCATTCAGTTTTATTGGTATTAAGTAGATATAAGTCTTCCTACTAACAGCCACTTGGCACTAACTTCTATACTTAGCTATTCATGGTAGCACTCAATTATTGTGTTTGCTACACTCAGGTTTTCTTTTAGACCCTTTAGGAGACTATGGGCTTGCAGCCTAAAAACTGCATGCCAACATCAAACATAGAAGGTACTGTAGTCTTATGTATGTCATTCAGAGGGATCCTACCTTTCTCTACTGTCTATCTTTTCTCCCTCCCCTTTCCCTTACCCTCTTTTCTGCCGGCTAAACACTTCGTGTACGGCCAATATCTTTCTTTTATGTATGTATAATGACTATATGAGTTAAATAATCATTCTATTAGATAATGTACTGTACTAAAGACTTTTTATTGACATTTTTATTAGAACCAGAAGATACAACAAACAGTAGCAATGAAGGAGAAAAAATTAGAGAGTTTTTTGCCTGCTGCTTTTGTGAAAAATTATTTGAAAGTTTGAAATCTGCACAGACACATTTGAAAACAAGCCATCATGTTCTAATTAATGGAGATGAGGAAAGTAATGAATGTTTGGTGACAAATACAAGAATTGAACAAGACCTGGAATGTGCACATTGTGATAAGAAATTTAAAGAGGTAATTTTTATAATTTACTAAATAACAAATTAAAAATAAATAAGAGTAAATTGTGATTATTTTTGTATTATCACAATTCTTAACCTGACCAATTTGTACATAACTTAAATATAAATTGCTTAATAAATATAATTTGTTCCTTCAAATTTTTAGATTTTAATTTTGAGTATGTGTATGTTTGAGATATATGTACACTTTCCTACCTTTCCAACAAATATAATGATTACACTCAAAAACTCCTGACTCCAAGAAGGATACTCCTACTACTGCAGTTTTTAAGTGTTTTTGGGTGGCATGACAGTTTCATATATGAGACAAGGGATAAGAAGATAGAGTAGGAAATGACAAGATTCGGTTTGAAAGAGTCACTCAGCACAATTTACTACATTTAAGACATTTATTAGATGGCACAAAACTTCATACTGCATGTTACATTATGCCTCTAAATAAGACATAGCATTTGCAGTTGTATGAGATATTGTCACAGAGAGAGAGTTTCCTTGTTGATGAGCACACGAAATCACTCTTTGATATCGATCAACAGTTCTCATTGAGGCAAAACTTCAGATGTTGGACATAAGTAGCACATGACCAGAAGGGTGGTGAGAAAAATCCAAAAAAGGCATACAAATGGACCTGTAGATGGGTAATAATAGCACATGGGCACACAAAGCTCGATATGTGTGTCCCACATGTTCTTAAAGAAAGAGATTTGCTCCATTGCATTAACATCTGTGATTTTCTTCTCAAATGAAGAAAATGATCCATTTTTAAAGTGAATCATAACTGATGACAAAAAATGGATTGTTTATAACAATGTTGAATGCAAGCAATCATGGAGTAGAAGAGATGAGCCTGCTCAAATCACTTCAAAAGCTGATATTCATCCAAAAAAAATGATGCTCTCTGGTGGGATTTTGAGAGATTTTTAAGCTTCTACCAGACAATTCCACAATTTATTCGAAAGTGTACTGCTGTCAACTGGACAAATTGAGTGATACCATCAAACAAAAAAGGCCAGAATTGATCAACAGAGAAGGTGTAGTGTTTCACCATGATAATGCCAGATCTTGCATAAGTTTGGTAACTTGTCAGAAGCTTGGATGGGATGTGTTGTCACACCCACCATATAAACCAGATCTAGCACCCTTGGATTATTACTTGTTCTGGTCTTTACAAAATTTTTTAAATGATAAAACATTTACTTCAAATGAGGATGTCAAAAATCACTTTGATCAGTTTTTTGTAAGCAAAGATCAGAAATTTTATGAATGTGAAATCATGCTACTTTCAGAAAGATGGCAAAAGGTATTGGACCAAAATGGTCAATATATAATTTAATAAAATATTTATATATTATAAGAAAGTCATTTTCTCCACGAAAAAAAACGAAATACTTTCCGAACAACCCAATAGAACCTGCATTTATGTCAATGTATACAAAGCATATTATAAAGCAAGAACGTTTTTTTAATTGTTCTGTGCAATGAAAAATTACAATTTTTTTAATGAAAATATAGTTAAACTAAGTTGTAAGTACATTATTTTAACACACAAATGTAAACTTACTTAAAACTATGTTTATATTAATTTAAATTACAGTGGGTGATCGGTTAACAAACATAATTCATTCCAAGATTATGTTTGATATCCAAATTGTCTGTTAATTGATTATCGATTTACCATAGATTTTTGTGTGAATTTGATTAATTTATGCTGGCGACTTCTAAAAGATAAATAAAAAATTATATATTTTCTTACTATGTTTGCTTTTAGTTTGTTATTACATATAAATAATCTCTCCATTTTTCATAAACAGCACATCTTTGTTTCTCAGATTCAATTTTCATTACTTCTTTATCTTCTTGAGTCTTTTTAATTATATCTTTCTTAGCTGAGATTGTATCTACTGTAGACCTGTTGAAATCATCAGCATCTGCCCACTCTCTATCTTGGCTGTTATATCTTGCTATGTTTCTATAGTGAACACAGTTCATGACACTCCACTCTTTTTCCACTCCAATAATATTATCAGTTTTTTAAATAAAACGTTTAGAAAAGCACTTACAAAAATTCAGAGAACAAAAATTAACTAGTGCAAAAAAGGTTATGTATACAACTGTGAAAGTCTTCTTCCATAAACCATGTATAAATGCCATTAAAATATAGTTTTACAAATCTTAAATGCAGTCTCTCTTCTTCTTGTGTTTGTTCTGTCAGGTATTTATTGTCTGAATGTAAAAATCTTTCATGAAAGTGTTTGTTGTCCAATTTGTTTTCAGTTCAAACTGTTTGTTGTCTGATCACCCACTGTACATAAAAATAATGAAAAAATTGTTAAAATAATACTTTATTTACCAAAAAATGTAATTTCTCTATAACAAAATTTCCCTGTAGTACATTTTTTTCATGATTTAGTGACTGTGTGTGTGTACGTGTTATTATTCATTCAGGTATCAATCTGTAAACCTTGTAAAAGCATAGCCCAGTGTGAGAAATATTGATCATTAGCTTAGCTTACATCTATATGTATAAAATTGAATTTGCATCTATCTCCTGTCTGAGTATCATATGAGAACAGCTAAACCATTCCTATGAAACTTTGTACTATACATGTACTGTACTTAGCATACACTTGGGAGGAATTGAGCTATTTTCCTTTTCTAAAATCATATGATTTTATAAGCTTTGATAGAATTATATAATTTTCAAGGATAAATAGTTCACATCAGTTCTTATCAGGACTTTCTCATGAATAGGAAGTATCTGGAGGCCGAAGTGAACACATTCATTTAGATATAACCATACTAGTCACTCAATAATTAATTAATAGCTAAAGAAGCAAAGATCAGATGGAGGTCCATATAGCTACTGCATGGCAAGCAGGAGTTTTGGGTTAAAGTCCAGTTCTGGATTGATTCTTTTCTTCCAGATAGTTCTAAATTAAAAATATATTTCTAATTATTAAATTTAAAAAATGATTATTTTCAGATGACTATCTACCTCTCTAGCCAAATTGCTTTTTATGCAATTATTAATTAGCCCAATAAATAATCCAGCAGATTGTTTGTTAATACAAGTATATTGGGTAGTTATTTATGTTATACTCCATTCAAGATAAAGAACACAGTGTGTATCTATTGAGAAAGAATGTGTCTGAAGTAAAATATGATGTTAAACAATGATGCAAATAACTATTTTATATACATAGGTTATAAAATAGTATATTAGGCAAAAGGCATTTCCTAGAAACACCAATTTTAAATTGACATATTTGATTTTGAAAATTTTGTTTAAATGTTTGATGTTACGTTTAATCTGTTTTCTTTTTTGTGTTGATGTATATACAGTGAAGTTCCGTTAAAACTGCATCTGATATGCTGATGAATCTGATAAGCCAGCATGTCCAGCTGGTCTTTGGGGAATATCAGTGCACTGGGTATTCATCTGTATTTATATGCAACTAGGTAGCCAGTTAATTAAAACTAAAAATAATAATTAAATTTTAAAATATTTCATTTAAATTTAAAATTAAATTAAAATTAAAAAGATTTAAAACTCTGGCCTTTACACCAAAACAGAAATCAAAACTGAAACTAAAAATAAAATCAAAATTAATTAATTAATTAAAATTAAAATTAGATCAATTGAAACATAATATTTTGGAAAGTGTGGATAAAGAAAGCACTGGTCTGTTTTGATTGATTTGGTTACATTTCATCCAGGCAGAGTTGAATCTCTATTTATAGCAATTCTTTGTGAAGTGTTAGTTTCAGTTTTGGTTGGTAGTGATGGAACATTCTGCTTTTAATGTGTAAAATATATAAGATATAAATATAGAATATAGAGTGAATATAGATAAAAGCATATAAAGCACAAAGTAACATTAGAGTGTTCTTGTTTCAAACCAACCAAGGGTAAGAATAATCTGGAAAAATTGAAATGGCATGTTAAACAACCATAAAAGGCAGATTTGCATGCAAAGATATGCAAAATTGTGTCTAGGGAATTAAAAAAAACATAAAAAATCGCGTGATTTGAAGAAGTTTCAGATTTTAAGATTTTAGAATCTCAAAAATTGGAAGTGTTTGTTATAATTTATTATTAACATAAATGATATATTCCTAATATTAAATATCTTCCTGCAAAAGTTAGACATTAATCATTTCAAGTATGTTTGAGATGAATAAGGTGCAATAAATTCATTGTTATGTTATGGTAATGAATATAACATTATAAAGAATCGTAACAAGAAACACATACAAGATCTGGCTTGAAAATGGACAATTATAAAAAAAAAAATAGTTAGCTTTTTAATATTTATTAACAATTTTTCATGTATGAGATTTCAAACAATATAATATAGTTTGCCATTTATGTTTTGAAAATGACATCATGCAAGTGACTGTCATTCATGTGCAAATACTCTTTGCATCTTTGAAGTATGTCGTGCGTAAAGCAGCACAACATATTCTTGAATATGTTATTGACTGCATGATAAATTCATGCCTTAAGAGTTAAAATATTTTGCAGATGAAGATTGTGGTATATGAAGATCATTCACAAAATATTGAAAACTTTAGTGGTTCAGTCCTGACTTTCTTGAAAGAACTACTGCTGGTATACGTTTTGAGAATCAGATGAAATGTTAATTTTATTATAGTATTGTAATTATAATTTAATGTTATTAATCTTTAAATAATAATAACAATAATTATTGTGATTTTATTTTTGGTAGTATTCTGCTCTAAGATCTCATCTGCTGATTCATACTTCCAATGAGAGATTTACTTGTATCTATTCTGGTTGCAAATTTTCAACTAAAGATAAAGACACTCTGGAGATACATACAAAGACACACAGTGGTAATATATATATGTGTATATTTTTTAATATTTAACCTTAAAAAATTTTATGAAAACATATTTATGCTATATAAAGTGCATATTTTATTTAAATTTACAGTACAGTCGATCCCCCTATAGCGCGGTAGATATGTTCCGCTTTATAAGAATTTCCTGTTGTAGGAATCCTCAAATACATGAGCCAATCATAGCCCGGCATGTGTGCAGTTTATGGACTACGGCTGTTTGAAAGGTTTTCTTCCATAAAATTATTTGATTCTAGACTAATTTCACTCAACATTTCCAAAACATGTATAATTTTTTGGGAATAATCTGTATAAACTATGCTATAAACAAAAAATTGTAGGATTACTTACCGAGTGTGCACCGTTCGACCACACCATTGCTTAACCCTGCGTTAGTGCACTGAGTTTTTTTCGGCATTAGTGCAGTGGGGCGTTTGTCCACCCCGACATTTTTTTGGGTCCATAAACCATGTAAGTAAAAATTCATAAAGATTTACTCATTTATTTGGTAAAGGCATGTGTCATTATACATATGATTATATTCAGGTATGATTACATATTATATTAGTACATAAATCCATGAAAATAAAAAACAACATTTATCAAAACTCATTACATTAGATCTTATTATTAAACCAATAGTAAAAATCTAAATTGTTTTTTAAGCATTTTTGTCACTCTGATTCAATAGCTGACATTG
>NW_019384938.1:211157-256045 GCF_000671375.1 Centruroides sculpturatus | reverse complement strand
GTGCTGTTCCGCGATGAAAACCAGCTTTAAGCAACGGCGTAGTCGAACGGTGTAAGTAATCCTACAATTTTTTGTTTATAGCATAGTTTATACAGATTATTCCCAAAAAATTATACGTATTTTGGAAATGTTGAGTGGAATTAGTCTAGAATCGGTTAATTTTATAGTAGAAAACTTTTCGTACAGCCTTAGTCCGTAAAGTTCCCACCTATCGGGCTGCGATTGGCTCACGTATTTAATCATTCCTACAACGTAATTTTTGGTTAGCGTGGAACGTATCTAAGCGTTATAGGGGGGTCTACTGTATTCAGCTAATCCAAACAGGGCTCGGTCTCAATTGGTTCGGACTAGCGGGACTCTACTGTAATTGAATTACATTTCATAAAGCATTGTTTTATTATATTGGAATACATATTTACAAAATTTATTCATACAAAACTTATTTTGACAGGAATATATAAGTTTACAGGTATAAGTATTGATAAATTTATAAATATCCAATATATTCATGAGAGATTATGATATATAATATTATTCATAATTGTCAAAATAATGTGTGTGTGTGTGTGTTATTTTTTCAATAAAAATCAATTAAAATTAATATAAAATTTCACTTAAGTCTACAGTTATACAAAATATGATGAGACACTTGGTTGTGAAATTTGATAATCAATGAATTATGTGTAATTGTATTCTCATGAGGGAAATTAATGTTTGTTAGATGAGTGTATTAATTTAATTAATTTTTCTATAATTCATCTTTTGTTCAACAAAACGAAATGATGAGAGATTTTCCGTACTGAGAAATTCAGTATTATGTACAGTAAAACTTCTAAATGTTGAATTTGAAAGAAACAAACAAATAGCCAGTTTGAGATATGGAAGTAAATAAAATATGAAAAAACTTTTTATTTAGATGCAAAGTACAAAGTGGTAGAATAAGGGATGTAATTCTGCAATATATTTAAGTCAATAATTATTTAAATAAATCACCTTTGTATGTTATATTGAAGTTACTCAAAAAATCATGTTTTGCATAATACATTACAGAAAAATATCTATAGGAAAATTTAGATGATTTGCAAATAGATCTTTTTTAATGCAAATGATTTTGCAAGTTCATAAAGCACGACTGAGGTTGAAGGCAAAGGAACACAACAAAGGTGAAAGGTACAGGGGTCACCTGACAGGTCAAGGAGCAATTCGATGTGGGTTATCACCTGGCAGTTTACATACATGACACTTAACCAGGAATTTGTGGAACTTAATAGGATGGTCAGCTTCAAAAAATCAAAAAGAATTATACATACTATATTATATTACATAATTTATATAATTTGTACTAAATAATAGTAATGTAATGTAAATGAAATGTTGCTATCTTTTAACAATTATGATTTTAGCTTCCTAAAAATAAATGTAATGAATAGTGTAAGAGTTGTAGAATTTTTAAGATCATTTTAAATTATGAAATAATTTGGTATATTTTTGGTAAGATACAAGATTGGAGGTTTTATTGTATTTACAGATTTATCAATGATACTTCATGAAAGTTCATTATGATCAATAAACGTATTGAAGGATAATACTGACAATAAGTAAAATTTTTATTTTAAATTCTCTATTTTTTTATACCAAAATTCAAAACACTGTTAAAAACAATACAGACTAATGTGTTTGGGTTTGTGACAACTTACAGAGGACTTTGTATGGAAAACTTGCCCATATTTAGAAGCTATAAACATGAAGAAAATCCAGAATGTGGCCAGCTCATTGACAAGGTGCAAATCCCAACCAACTACCAGTGTTCAATAGTTTTATCTGTTTGGCCACTGGTGGGCCTTTTTAATATTATTCATTTTTTATGTTTGATGAGAGAGATTGATTCTCTAATTTCAAACTGTTAACAAGTTGTTTGGATTATGCTGTATATGGATAAGTTGATCATCAACTAAACCCAAGACAAGTTGAGATGTGTCATGGACAATAAGTTAGCAAGACATGATTGTGTAGGGTTATCTGTGTTGAAAGAATAAAGGATTTAATAAAAGATTTGTACAATAAAATGTAACTTTGTATAAGTATTTATACAAAGTTACATTTTTACAAGTGCTTTTGATCTAATTACAGAAGGTTATCATGCCTACTTTCTAACTAAAATGGAATATATGTATGAATCTGTTTGAGATATTGTATATTTATATTAGTTAAAAACAATCAAGATGTAAATTTATTCAAAATAAAGCAAAACTCCATGAATTTCATACCTTTAAAATCTCCTAAATCTTTTCAAAACAAATTTGTTTAGTGGTACAGTAATACCCCGACTTACGCAAACCTGGAATTATGCGATTTTCAAATCTCGTCGATTCGTCTTTTGTTTGAGTGCCACGCAACCCTTGATTACTCACTCCCCCCCACACTATTGTTCAGCTTACATGTTCAGATGTGTCGCGCAAAATCCACACATAGCTACAATTTATTTTGTGTTATTTACTTCTGTGTTTGTTATATCTAAGGAGACTTGAGAGACTCTACTATGTCATCCAAACAAAGTAGAACTAATTCTTCTGCATCAAACAAGAAAAGAAAAACTTTATCTTTGGAATGTAAAGTTAACATTGGGCATGTTTGTAAAGTTGAACAAGTTAAGCGAGAATGAAGTCATTGTTATTCCTATTTCAGTAGACTTTTCGAACGATTCATTACTAACGCGTTTAACTCGTTTGACTTTACGACATTTTTCACCTGATTGAAGACGTTCTAAGAATATTTCTTAGAAAAATTCTTTTCAACTATTCTAAGCAGTGCAAAGTAGCGAAATCGGCTTGTTTTGCTGTTAAATTAGCTTAAGTTTACAGGTGTTTAACACGTAATTGAGCTCCTCTTGTATAAAATATTATCCAGAATGATGTATAGATGTTTAATCTAACAAAAAACATAGATAAAGTTTAAAAAAATCACCTTATAAAAGACGGTTTTGACACTAAATCCCTACTTTATGCTAATTTAACACGTGATTGAACATTCTTCTCTGCAAATTAATCAAATATATTTAGAAAAATGTTTACAGAATATTCTAAAAAATATTTTTTGTGTGTTTTATGTAAAATAAATCGCATAAAAAAATATCCCTTTAATGCTATCTAATTGCTTTATTCCTGCATAGACCATAGGAGCAACACAGTCATATTGAGGAAAACTGTATATAAGCTAGAGGGGCCAAATATGCTATATTAAATAATGGCCAAATATGGCCATTATTAAAGACTTCGATACAAAAATGAAAATTTGTGAATTGGCAAAGAAGTTTGATCTACCGGAATTGTCGGTCAGAACAATTATAAAAAGCAAAGAAAAAATTCTCGAAGCTGTGAAAAATGCTCAATCTTTAAATTCAAGCATCATTCGTAAACATCACAGTATTATCGCTGAGATGGAAACAATGTTAAAATTATGGCGTAATAATCAAGTAAATGTGAAAAATTGTAAAATAATATAGGCCTAATTTGTTATACATATGTATTATCTAAGATTTTATTAAACATTTTTTTCTAAATTATTGTTTTCTTTAGTCTCCGGCCCCAATTAAAAATTATTTGTATGTATTTATATGCGAAATTATACCCCGACTTACGCGAATTCGACTTAGGCGGTTACCGCTCGGTCTCACCTATCGCGTAAGTTCGGGGTATTACTGTATTTTGTTGCTTTTTTTTTTATTTAGGTAACACTTTAATAAATTTAGTTTAATTATGAATTTGTTTTCATAGATACACAGCCATACGTCTGTAGGACTTGTGGAAGAGTTTTTGCCGAAAATAATGAACTATCTCAACATGAGTCTTTATGTCGCATAGTGACTTATGAAACTTCTTCAAGTGGTCCTACAGAAGATACAGAGAAACTACAATTATCCTTAACAGATAGCACAAATTCGGACAACAGTAATAATCAAACTGAAGAAAGTGGAATAAATATTAACAAAGTATCGAGTAATTCAAAAGATGTAACTTCGAACAGTGAAATGCCATCTATGATATATTTACCATTGCCAATGAAAGAAAAAGAAATAGAAAATTTAAGTGATGATACATTAAAAGAATACAAATGTTCAGCATGCAGCAAAAGCTTCTCTTCAATTGCACAATTAAGATATCATTTGTACATCCATCTCTCAAATGATTCACTTAATTGTATTGTGTGTTCTTATGCTGCAAACGACGAAACTGATTTATTCGAACACTTCAACATCACTGCTCATCAGGTTGGTTTTTCTTTTCTTATTAATATTTTACTTTGATATTTTAATTATTTGATATTAGGAAATTATCATTAGTATATTATCCCAAAAGGTTCTCTGTATCAGATCAGCCAGCGATTATTGCTTGTATTTCATCTGAACATAATGCATGAGAGATTCATGGCATACTTTTTCAAGTGATGTTACCATTAGTTTATATTCCTCGTCACATTTCTAATTTTATAAATAACTCAGAAAATGTTTCTTTAAATTTGGTTTGTCTAGTTTGTCATTTCTAAATAAAGCAACACAATACATCGACAATCTGCTGAGGAGGACTTTCTATGGGAAATTGGCCTCTGTTTAGGTACTACAAAGATGAAGAGAATCCAGAAAACTCCATGTGTCCAGCCCATTGGTCAGGCATGAACAATGACCAACTACCAGTGTTTAATGGCTTTATCTGTTTGGCAGCTGTTGGCCTTTTTTAATATTATGCACTGTTTGTTTTATGAGAGAGATTGCTTTATCTCTAACACAAACTCGTAACAAGTTGTTTGGATTATACATTTTTCTGAGGAATTTCAATAATTTTTAAAATTAATATTCTCAGTGTAAGCAATGAATTGCTTATCTGTTTTGTCTAAGAAATTAATTAAAATGTAAAAATAACAATGTTGAGATGTAATGAAAAATAGCATTGATTTCCATGTTTAAGATATTGATGCTCATTGGATTAATTTTCAAAAGATAAATCAAAATTTATTGTTTATGTGACTATCACTGTAGATTTTTATACAACAGAAGACTATATTTGACTATATAAAGACTATATTTGATTTTATTTTAAACATTAATGTAATGCAGGAGTTTCCAGACCTTTTTGACTTTGAGGGGTCAACAGCCTTTTATTAATTCCTTCATTTTTTGTTAATACAGTTAGTAATAAATAAATAAACTACTTAAGCCATTATTAATTCATACACTGTTTTCATAAAACAGATCTTAGTGTTCAAATTTATAAAATCCTGAACTGTCATATACCATATATAACCAATTGGATTAATAATTTATTAATGAAGTTTTAATCGACCCCCAGTTGCTCCTTGAAAGTGTGTATTGGCCCTTTTGGGCAACTGGTTTAGTGTATCAAAAGCAAGATAAAAATAAATAAACTGTTCTAGTTACCAGAAAACATGAGAAAATTGTTTCCAAATTAAGCGTTGCTGTAATTGGAAATGCCTTGCATAATAGAAGAGAGATTTTTTTATTGTGGAAGGTAATACAAACAAGAAAAGTTACCAAAAATTAAGGTGATGGTGTATATATGAAAATATCTTGAATCATTTATCCTTCAAGATTATGTCCAAACTTTTCAATAAGTGGCAGTCAATGGGGTCTGTATTAAACAGAAAATGAAAATTCTTCATAACTTGCAGCTATTTTATGAAGAATTATATTATTTATTAAAATCTCTTAAAATTAGAGAAATTCTTAAAATCTGTAATCTCTTTCCTCCACTTGAGGAATGTATCAACGTGGTGCATTCCATCAAGTGGAGGAAAGAGAGTCAATATTTATGGTCTTTATACTAACAATTTAATCTGTGTTTCATTGAGCTACAATTTGAAAAAATTGTAGAACTATAAATTCTAACTGTCGTCCATTCGTCTGTCTTTCCTTAATCTCGAGAACAGAATTAGATAGATGAAATTCGAGACCAGATATGGTAACCTTGGGGGCAAGAGGCCCCAATTAACTACATGTGAACTTCCAATGCAAACTGGAAGTCAAGTTATTTCAATTCAAAACTTTCCCCTGAAAGCAGTTAATAGATGATTGGCATGAATCCATTGCTAACAGAAAAGTATGATGTACAGGAGCAAGACACTACAGTACTAATTTGAGGTGAAGAGCAAATACTTGAAATGAAATAAATTAAAAATATGATTAAAAATTGCAGCCCTGCATTGTGATGATGTCACAATAAATAATTGCTCATATTTATTTATAATCTTGGTGGAATTATTATATGAATTATATAGAAAATCACACCCAAATTACATTTACTAAAGGATTAGAAGGCCACCACCAATAAGTATAGCTTTGGAAAAGGAAAGATGAAGAGTTATAGTAGAAGAGAGAAGAGAAAGATAGATAGGAAAGAGTGAAATATGACATCTCAGAGCACCTGCCAAGTGCCATTTATTAAACACAAAAAGTACAAATAGCCAAAATACAGTGGTCAACAATATAACTGCCTCTGTTTTGAGGCAGTAAGAGCCCCATTACGGCTGACTTGCCTTGGAGCTCAACAAACAATCATGTGAATGTACAACCCGAATGGGGGTATAGACAAATCCTCCATGCCATGGGAGGGAACAAAAGAGAACAGCCGTTTGTACAAAAAACAGCTTGTAACCAGGTGCAAAGGCCTCTAATAGCTAATTTGCCAAAGGGCCCGCAAACACACATACACACGAATGTACAACCCCTTGGGGGAAAAGACAGACAAATCCCCATGTCTTTGGAGGAAACAAAAGAAAGCAACCGTTTGTACAAAAACAGTCCCAAACTGGGCGAAATGGCCTTTAATGGCTACCTTGCCAAAGGGCCTGCACACAAACTAATGCATATGGACATCCCCTATCAAGGGGGAGAGAACCTCCATGACCTTGGAGGGTACAAAAACACAAGCGACAAATTCTCTCGTAAAGGGACTGGGGTTAATGACATTGTCCCTTCAGGTCTAATGGTGTGCGATCAAAGGGTGGTTAAGACACCAACCATCTTAAAACAAAGAACAGAGAATGATGCCACAGTTTATGCTCGTGTAATGTTACAAGCCTACCCTGCAACTCTGTGAGGCACAGACAAAATTAGGGGCAGCTGGAGACACATAGTCGCAGAGCAGACTTCACAGATGCCAAGCCCAAGTTGATTGTTACCAGGAGGGTTGCTTACCTAGCAGACTTCAAGATGTCTGTCGCCCTGATGAAGGTTTCAAAAGCCTGGAGGGTCCTATGATTGATAAGGAAATCTTTCATCTGGCAAGGCTAGTGAAAGCCAACATCAGCCAGGGTGCCTGCCAGAAGCCTTCTTTCTACTTTAATTTTGGACACAAAAATTATGTGCTTTGCATTTTGGTCCTCATCCATAGAGCAGAGGCATTTTGCATCCTCTTTATTAAGAATCGTTTCAGATATGCTCAAAAGTTTCTGTGGTCTAGTATTATGAATTGTGTGGTGGCGAAGTTGGGCTGTTAGAAGTTCATAGTTTGTCTGTCCATAACACTCGGTAGAAACTTGAACACCCAAATTACAGTAGTAATTGAATAAAAGAACCAGATTAACTATTGGGCTAAAATTTGACAAATTAATTATATCTAAATTATATAATTTGGACTAAAGGTAGATAGTTATGCCAACATCTTAATTTAAATTTAATAATTATAAATAATTAAATTAATTTAATTATTCTGGAAGAAAAAATTGATCTGGTGGCCTTAATTTTGCAACTTCTACTCTTACTATGTAGATGCATTACAATTATGTTGGATTTCTGACTGATCTTTGCTTCCAGGCTAATTAATTTATAAGATATAACAATATAGTTCACTTTCTGTGTTTACCATTTTATGATTAAATAAATTGATTTCCTAATGGGAAAAGTCCGACAATTTGTTACTCTGAAAGAGAGATCAGTAAATGTATTTCTGATATATTATTATATCACCAAAGAATTTTGAACTGTATCCAAACTCCATGAAATATTGTAGATAATAAGGAAGAACATAGTGTAGATAATTGATAAAGCATTAATGTTTTTGTTCCTTGAATAATCTATTAAACAAATCACCAATCTGCATTAATCTTTTCTTCCAACAATTAGTAATGTTTTATGTTTCATTCTTCTATGAAACTTCCTCTGTTTTGTCTTTTGAATTTCCTGTGATTTTTTTGCAAATTAACTGATAACTTGTATTATTCCAATTATATATGTATTTCTGATTGTGCAAAATCAAATTAAAATTGACTAAAATAAATAAGTAAACTAGCTTGCTCAACTTGATCTTTGTTAGCCAAACGCTTCCTATTATAATTGGTATAACTTGTTATGTCTGTTTACTGAGTTGAGCAAATGGCTATGTGATAGGTTCTACTATTATAAAGGATATGGGTGCATACCTAGTCTGCATCTTTGATTTTATGAGTAATTTGAATGTGGCAGATGTCAATATGGCTGCTAACCAAGCTCTCCTCACTTTCACCATTATGTTTTATTTATAGATAAAACTGAGGACAGACATAGATTCCATTTTTGCTAGTATTGTGCCCATAAATTGAATCCTATTATTTAATATTTGAAAGCTTAATTTTTGTCTTAATGAAAGGTTATGTTTTGCTTAAACTTTTATTTTACTTTATCTGCACATTACCTAAAAATAAATTGTCAATAAAATTCATAAACCTGTTAATAACTTTAAGAGAAGTATTTTTGCATTATTTATCTTCTAATGATAAAAAGTCATAAATCTAAACTTGCAATACACTTTCTCTTCCAATCAGTTGTCTTGACAGAATTATTGAGATTATAATTATCCAGAAAGAAATATTGCCAGAAAAATCTGACAACATTTGGTTTAGTGTGATTATTAATTAAAGTTAATTATAATTATTAAAATGCTTAAAACATGTCAAGTCCTCTTATGTTTAGACCACATTATATAATTAATTTAATACATGATTTCTAATCTTAGAGAAATCTGGGAAAAGTGGCAACATTTTATTATTTGTTTGGTTGAAAAATTCTGAGCCAGTTTGATTTATATACAGTGGTGCCTCGCATAACATACTTAATCCGTTCCAGGTGCACATCCGTTAAGTGAATAGTCCGTTATGCAAAACGCATTTTCCCATAGAAATACATGTTAAAACATATAATTCGTTCCACAGCATAAAATAACCATACTGTACCATTAAAAAAAAATGAAAATGGAGCAGTCACCAATTATGCCAGGTATTCAGATGTGAGGAGGACGTGGAGGAACACTTTTTTCACACATTCATACAGATACAGACTTTTTACACATTGCAACAGATCTCTTTTTATTGTTTTTTAATCGGAGTCAGATTCAGGAGAGGCTACCGGAGCTTGCAGGGTCAACTCCTCTTGTTCCATCCTTTGTTTTTTTGGCAGCTGGCTTCTTGAAATACATGTCCAAGGTGGTCTGTTTCTCTCTCTCTTTCAACACCTGTCAGAAATGATGGGCAAAGGTGAAATTGTAGAGATCATTGATCCTGTTGGCCTCAGCTGTGTTTGGATAGTGAGTGTTCGTAAACTCCTGAACCTCTCCCCATTTGATAAGGAAGTTCATGCCAACTTTCACTCCTTCTGATTATTTCTTGCTTTGTTTCAATTGAAATAACCTTTCTGTTTTTTTAGAAGACATGATTTGCACAACACTTGAATAAATATAAATACTGAGGTGATGTACGTAATAATAAACAAGGGAGCAAGCCCAATGGGAGCTGTGCACTTCAGATATACTAATACAGTAGAGCGTCGTTTATCCGAAACATCAGTTATCCGAAAGAATCAGTTGGCAAATTTAAATTTTCACTAGTGCTGTGGCGCTGCAATCTTTGGCTATGTCTTGATACAACGGAGAAAAATTTCAGGATGGGATAGGTTAATATATTTTTTCGTACATAATCGGTTATCCGAAAAATAAGTTATCCGAACAACACTAGTCCCCAATTGGTTCGGATAAACGACGCTCTACTATATATTATAAAAATAGCAGATTGTCATTGGCAACGGCAAAAGAGTGGAAACATCATTCGCACTTGTTCGTAGAAAGTCCGTTGTTCGCCTCACGTAACTGTCGAATGGAAAGTCCGTTGTTCACAGCCAGTCCATTATTCGAGGCATACGTTATATGAGGCACCACTGTATTTAAATTGTTGCTTTTATTTAAACTGCTAACAGACCAAAAGTAAAGTTTTATATTTATAATGCCAAAATTGTCCTTTACTTTCATGACTGAAAAAGTGTGTTCTTTGTTAATTGAATAAATCAAGAGAAAAGTATTTTATAAACAACTAATTCTGTATAGTAACAATTTGTATATCAGTTTTGATAACATCATAAAACTATCCTGCATATTTAGGCAGAACACTTAATGTATTATTTATGATTTATTTTCAGAGAAATTAACATGTTCCCTAGAAAGATGTAAATTTATATATTCAATTTATTCTGTGTGTTTATTTAAAACATTAACAGGAATATCATGTGCAATTGAATTTATCCAGAACAGAAATAAAATAAAGTGTATTTTAATTAACAGGTAGATCCAAGATTATATTCCGAAGGATTGGAATTACAATCTTCCAATTTTGATAAGGATTTGGACCTGGTTTCATTAAATACTAATAAAACAGACATTATGGAAATGGCAGAAAAACAGTTGGCGGAATTAAATGTCCTCCCGATGAATTCAAACTCCAAAGCTAACATATCATGTCCCATCTGCCTGAAGCTGTTCAAGTCGACCATGTATTTGAAACTTCACATGAAAATGCATGCAAGTGAGTAATATGTTACAGTATTTTTAAAATATAATTATTAATAGGATTTATGCCTGTCTTAATCTGTATTGTATTTCTGTGATTGTTTTATCTTTGAAAGGAATAAAATGATCATTCAAAAAGTTAATGAAAACATAAAATTGAGAAAAATCAGTTATGTATGTATATTAAATGTTTAAAGATTCAAATATCACTAAATTAAAGTATTCATTGCATACTCACTTCAAATGATCGAATCTGATCCAACTCTAATAATGTTCAGATTGATGACCAGATGACCAAGGACAGTTAAGATGCCATTTTACCACTACAGGGGGGCTGGAATTGAATCTGGGCTGCCAACTCCTTCAGGAGATGGCAGCCCAGATTCATGAGAGACCACCAGAGAGACCAGAGAGACCATCAATTCATTCCAGAGAGACCACCAATTTTTGTGGTGGTCTCTCTGGGATGTGTTGTCACAGTTTCTCACCCTTTGGCAAACTTGTAATGGATATGGAAAAAATCCTCTTAGTGCTCACAGAATAAGTTTTAAAAATGCAGAGAAAAAAATCATATTCAGATTGGATTTGGAAATTACAAGAATCAGATCAAATTTAAACACAGCAGCTTGACCAAATAAGTGTACAGTAAGATGTTAGCCTACTGCCTGGATTGAAACTCGGTTCAGTTTATTGAGCCACGTATTCGCATGCAGAAATAGACTATGGAGAAATTTAACAGAAACAGTTTTCTGTTGGCTTTCTCTTTTCTTCTTTATTGAACATAAACAAGAGAAGAGAAAGTCAACAGTTCTTAAATGCAGAAACTCTGTCTCACAAAAGCAGTTTGAAAATAATGAAAATGGCATTGATGGAAGTTTCACTTTATACCAGATAAACTTTTTATCTTTACTTATGATTGAGGAAAACTCAAGGATTAGGAGAAATGGGATTTTCATATCTGCAAGTTATTCCAAAATTGCTTAAAATTAATATTGTTCAAGAATTGTTAAACCTAGAATCTGAATATCTTTTTTAATAAATAAGGATCTTTTGATTCCGATGAAACCGTGTTTTAATTTAATTTGCTTTATTCAGACACAATAACGTGACTCCTTTTAAACACTTGGCAGATTATTCGTCACTTTATTCAGTTGGTTCACCAACTGAATAAAATGAGTAAATTTTTTCTTTTTTTCAAAAAATCATTGTGCATGTACACTTATGTGGTGCACTTTCTTTTCGATTCTTGTTGGCTGGAATTTTTGTTCTTAACAGAAACAGAAAAACTTAAAAATTTTTCAACTTCAAATTCTGTCACAATCTTTCAACTCAAACAAAAAATAACATTATTTTCTGTTTGTTAATATTTTCTAACATTTGTTTTTGTGTGTGAGTACCTGACTTGATAATTTATCGCAGGCGATACAAACTGGATCGTTATTCCTCATCCCTCATTTTTTATTATGAGTCAGCTTGTCATAACAGACATGACTGTGACTGGCCATTTAATCTAAAGTATGTTGGTCTTAGGTTGAAACAAACTAACAAGTTAGTCAGATAAGATTCAAGCACTGGACAGTATCATTCTCTAATCCTCTCCCACAAGAGTCAGTCGTGTTTTTGACTGTATTTATGTAAACAATATTTCTTCAAAAAGTAAAATATATACGAGGCATGGCATGTCCACAAAGTAAGTAACATTTGTGCATATCCTGTGCATTTGGCCAGGATGTTAAGGTCACGTGTGCATAGTCATGCATACTTCTTCCACTCAAAAATGAACTAGCTAAGCCATATCACTAAGCATGGTTTATAATAATCAAAACAATTGGTCGGCCTAACAGCTGTGAAATAATGATTAGTAATTAGGTTTTTGAATGCAAGAAATGTTTGACCGCATGAAATTTACCAGCAGATGTGTGAAGTTTACACATTGTGTTAAGTGAAGATATAGTGAGAAAGTGGGTTAGAATGATTAACGAAGGAAGGGACAATGTTTATGACGAGGAGCATAGTGGCCGTCCATCCCTAGTCAATAAAGACTTGCTGCACAATGTCAAAGTTGTGACTAAACACTTGCACTTCAAAAAGTTGTGTTTGAGATGGGTGCCAAAAAATGCTAACATGCATTCACAAAATAAAACGCATGAGATTGGCCTTGGAATTTTTGCAGCAGTAAAAAGGGGGAAGAAATGGATTTTTGAAAAGAATTGTCACTGGTGACGAAACGTGGATTTGTTATGTGACACCAGAAAGCAAACAACAATCACTGCAATAGCAGCAAAGTGGTTCCCCAAAAGCCAGGAAATTCAAACACTGCAAAAAAAATCTTGTGCAGTGTTTTCTGCAACTTTCAGGGAATTTTGTTAGTGGAATTCATGCCGCAAGGAAAACAATCAATGTAGAAATTGTCAAAAAGGTACAGAGATAAAGAACAAAAGGCATGGCCTGCTTGGTTTCAGTGTAGTGTTGTTGCACAACTGTATGTTGCAAACACGACACAGGAGCTGCTTAAGTCATTTTGCTTGGAACAATTCACTCACCTCCCTATAGTTGGACTTAGCACCTGGTGACTTCCATCTGTTCTGGTACCTCAAGACATTTTGTGACCCTTTGTATTTCAGCAATGTTCACGAGGCAAAACAGAACGTCCAAAATGGTTCAAGTCACAGGCAGTGGAATTCTATGAATTCTATCTTCATTTAGTTCCAAGATAAGTGCCTCGATTTGCATGACAATATGTAGAAAAGGAGATTAAGCTATATATAATTTTAAGGTAATTAAATATTTTTTGTTTCAATTACCTACTTTTTGAAATAGCCAAATGGTACTTACTTTCTGGATGCACCTCATACCTGTACATTAGAATCCATTTAATGTAATCACTTTAGAGCTTGTCTATACCGAAATGGGCTAAGTAAATAAGCTACGGTTAATAGAAATATTGATTCTATTGACTGATATTAACAAGATCCATTAAAATAATCAAAAATGTATAAGTTGAAGATTTGCTAATTATAATTAATTAACAGCAATTCATGCAGTGTTGTTTGCCTGGTTAATACTGCCCTAACAACAATTGATATTTGATTAAAACAATTACCATATGACATTTAAAATTTCGTTGAGGCCAATAATGATTGTGCCATATACTGTACATAATGGCTAACAGTGTGAAAAGAGAGCTTAACATCTAGAAATAATGGTAACTATAACTGAAATCTAATTAGAGTAAGCAATGTTTTTATAATATATTTTAACTTATTGTTATCAGAATTAGCAAATCACAAAACATATCCAATTAAAATTTCAGAATCTACTGTTTTTCTAAGAAATGATTAGAGTTTTATATAATTATTTTTGTACATGGTTTATTTTCAATAGATCCCAAAGGTTTCCAATGTCCAAAGTGCAAGAGAAACTTTCAATATAAAGACAGTCTCAATAAACACATGTTGAGTCACACCCAGAGTCAAAACTTCATGTGTTCATTATGTGGGAAAATGTATAAGAGAATTTCGCATGCCAGAGAACACATGCGAGTTCACACTTCTGAAAGACCTTATGCTTGTAATTTATGCGAAAAGGGATTCAAATCTAGGGTAAGTGTTGTTTACAATACGGCAATTATTATTTTCTCGATACTTATAAATCTAATTAATTTTACAGAATGGTTTAAAAGTTCACAGTAGGACCCATTCCGACGAAATGGCTTTTAGTTGCGAGTACTGTCCTTGTAGGTTTCGAGAAAAGGCCGCCTTGGTGCGTCACAGAAGAACGCACACGGGAGAGAAACCATTTTCTTGCAAACACTGCGGAAGATGCTTTGCAGAACATGGCACTTTAAACAGACATTTAAGAGCAAAAGGTATGGAGAATTAATTAGGAAGACTTAAAGTTAACAAATTTTTTAAATACATATCGATGTTTATATTTAAAAAATCTAGTTCCGTGCACGATGCAAGGTAAATCGAGAGGAAAACTGAGAAAAGACGACAGCGAAGCCATTAGATCGATTCTTTACGACAACGACAAACAGGACCACATGCAAGAAGTTAACGAAATGAATGTCTATTCGGCCGTAGAAACTGCCCCGGATTCATTCACAGATTTAGGAACACCTGATGAGCAACAGCAGTATATAATAACTATGGATGACCAGGTAACGCATGGAAGAAAAATTTTACCAGTCCATTTAACAACAACAAAACCAAATTCTTATTGTCATTATCATCATCTCAACATTCAAAAATGACATTCTAAATTCTACCTTTACTTAAATACTTTCGTTCAAAATTCCAACACTTCAATAACAAATTATTATATACAAATGAAATATTTATTTTCAGGAACTTCTAAACACGGCACAAATCCAGAATGCCAGTTCACTGATAATCATCAGCCAGTCAGATGGTACTTCAGAAACCGTGGTGGGTGAGATTCCCATCGAGACAGTCATGGTCGTACCGGAAGCCGAAGCGGAACCGGAAGAGATAATCACCTAAATGTGCTGTACTGGTAGATGATGTATATTATAATATGCATGTGTATAAATTCCGGGGAAGTAATGCGTGTACAAACAATAATTCTTTTGTTTTGTTGGAAGTTATGGTAACAAAGGGATTGCATACAACAGATGATTCTAATATAATTATCATTTAACCTGTTAAAAGACCAAATTGTTTTTCGAATTCATTTTTGAATATACAGATGATTGAGAGCATTACTACAAAATAAATATTTATATTTTAATTTTATTTGGCCCGAGATTTTTAATGTCTCCGATAAATTAAATAACACTTTGAGATTTAAACTGGTTTCCACGCAAACTGTGACTGTTTGTGTTCCAAATGTTGTGCCAAGCAATACATTGGCAATTATTAAGTCCAGCCTCACTCGTGATACCACACACCAGCCCCTCTGCCTCCCACCCGTAGACCTTTCACTACCAAAATTTAATAGCATTCATGCCCCGTATAATATAGAAATAACCCCATGGAGTTTCAAAATTTTTGGTTCTTCAGTCCCGAGATATAATGCACAATTTTGTAAGGTTATTTTTACATTTTTGGACACCCACCGTGTAGAAATGTTGCGAAATTAAAAACACCCAGTCAAAACTCCTCTTGAGATATGGAACAAGACTCTCTTCTAGCTCCCCACTCCACCACCAAAATTTAATAGCATTAATGCCCCTCATATACAAGCCACCATGCCAAATTTCGTTTCTTAATACCCAGTTACCCAGTTACCCAGATACCCAGTTACTCCACCCTGAGATATTAACCATTTCTCGACATCTAAACATGTTAGGAACGTCAAGAAGCTTGACAAATGAGTACCGCACGAACTGGGTGAGAGAGATAAGGAGCGCGATTAGGAGGTTTGCAATTCTTTAATTATTCATCATAAAGTATTCAAATGAAATTCTTCCTCGTCCATCTTACACTATAGACATCATTTTTATACATTTGGAGTTTCTTGGCAAGTAGAGTCTTCAAGGATGAGGTTTTAAAGGAGCAATAAAAAGTACCTTTAATGATTTTTTTTGACTTCTCATTCTAGTGTTTTCTATCAAACTGGCATTAACATATCTTAAGCCTGATGTTAGTCTATATTAATAGGTTGAAAATGTTAGTAAAAAATAAAAGAATTTTAAAAATATCACTTTTGGATAGCTGTTATTATGTTCTATGTATGTATTGTCTCTTTAATCCGATATTAAGTTCGGTAGACTATCATTACAGCTTTCAGGTTAGACACTTCTTTTATTGTTTCCACATATGCATTTCGGACTTATATAAATGTTATGTGGAAACAATAAAAAAGTGTCTAACCTGAAAGCTGTAATGATAGTCTACCGAACTTAATGTCGGATTAAAGAGACAATACATACATAGAAAAGAATTTTATTAAGCTCAGCAAAAATTAGGTGTTGGTGAAATTGGTATAAATTTTTACTTGGCGTAATTTTTTTTACATACATCCAGTCAGAAAACAAACTTTACCACAAACACAGTTTACAGATTAGTACTGTTCCGAGAACCATGCTTTAGTATTGTAATTATAAATACTATTAAACCATTAAAGAACTCAAAACTTTAGTCAAAATTTACAGAATACAGATTGCAGTACAAAGATATAATCTATTTACCAGATGCAGTTTTCATCCTTTTTATCATTTCTTTAGTGAAGATTTTGGGCATTATGGTACTGTGCAGGGATAATTTTACTTACAAATTGTAAAACAAATACATTGTCTGTGTTTTACTGTTCAGTTTAAGATGAACATTACTATTAATGGAAAATTTTTACCCACAGATTTAAAATTTGTCAATTATAATAACTAGAAATATAATTTAAAACAAAGGGATGACATATCGATATTTATTTATGATATTTACATTAATTTACATATTTATTTTTATGATTAGCAGCAATAATTTTCTCTCGTCCGCTCCTCAAAATGTAAGTAAAAAATTTGGTTACATTGCATTACAAAAATTATTGCAAACACTTTGTAAATTTATATTTTCTACTTTATTTTATCCACTAACCTCGTGCGACCTAGAATTTTCAGTTGTTTACTCTTGGCTCTTCTGCAATATTGAAGCCATTTAGCTCTCCCAGTTTTGTTAGCAAGAAAATGGAACAATCTTACACGAAAAATACCTAACATCATTGAATCTTTTAAAACAATAGATAAGAAGAATACCAGTTAATTGAGATCAAAGAAACAGCCAACTTTGCTCTACAAACACTGTATATGCTACTGCAAAGGAACCAATATGGCTACTGCCGCAATGCTTCACGGTACCTTGTATTTATAGACCTCTGTTTTACTATCTGAAACATTTTGTTGCTGGAAAATCCAGATAACGTTGTCATAATGTATCACAGAGTTCCCACCTTTGGCAAAAAATCTTAATTTCAACATAACGAAATGGAAAAAGTCGTATCAGTTGAGTAGACAAGTTTTTGCAAATAATAATCATGTGCTGTGAGTCCAATTATATTTCCGTAAGAGCAGAATCGAAACAGCCGATACTTTCGTCCATAGATAGAATTCTAAGACGTGTATAAACCCGGGCGTAATGCCACATTACTTTATGTGGCCTTCACACTCCATAAACAAACCACAAACATGTTTAAATAATAAATAATACCTTAGGCATTTTATTAATTAATGACTTACGACGACTTTGTAAATAAATATACAGCATTTGTCCGGACTAGCGTTAACCTTTAGTAAAATATATTCTGTACAATATATAGTATATCACACTAAAATATTGCGGGTATCACAATTTCCTAACGTTCAACGGCGATGGAGGAGAGGCGGTAGGAGGCAAACTGTACAGAAATATGGAGAGACACACCAGAAAGGTTCCTAGCATGAAGGAGAAACCCAAGTCCGTGTGAAAGAAGGCGGCGGATCCAATGGCGGTGACGATGATGGCGGCGGAGGATACGAAATTCTTTAGAATGTTGTCCAGGTGATGCATTACTAAAGACGCGCATAAGCCTCCGGCACTGGAAAGGACTGTAAAATATTAAAACGATTTAGTCTATTCACTTATTAATATATATATAAGTGTTTGTTATTCATTAAATAATTAATTTAAGGTTCGGGAACATTTTGCAGGATTCCCAAGGGATCTGAGAAAGGCTCCTGAGTTCTCCAATTGGAAGCAGAGGGAATATAAAATCCCATGCAGAACATAGACATATTATTAAAATTATCGCTTGGGTAAAAAAATCCTTTCTTACAAATTGCTTTCTAATTCGTGAGAATTAAACTGGCCGTTATACTTTGTATTAAAGATTTTTGCGATCTTTAATACCAAAGTATAAAAGATTGTAAAAATATGTTAAACAATTTAATTTTTATTTTTGTTTCTCGGTATAAAATTCTTGAGTCAGTTAGCTTTTGACTACTCAAGTTCCAAATCTGTCATTAGTTGACAAAAATCTAGCAGCATGCTAAAGATGGTAAAACTCTTTTATGGGCAAGTTCGATTTTGTGTAATTGCTGTGATATAGAACATGGAAAAGTGCAAGTCTGTTGATTTATCATTGAAATTGAAAAAGCAAGAATCAACCAATTAAAAAGTGAAGAGAGTTGCAGAAAACTTGCAGAAGAGTTTGGCACCTCAAAATCGACGGTCCAGAATGTCGAAAGCAACTGCAGTGCACGAAGGAAAAGGTTGAAGAAAACAAATAATGAAGAGCCAAATGACAGTGTTGGATTTTTTCGTCGCTGTCAAAAAAGGAACATTCTGATTAATGGGCCAATTTTGCAAGAGATTCTTGCAACTAAAATCTATGTTATTTTGTGTATGGAAAGAATTAAGCAACCTGTTGCTGGCAGCAAAGTTATCGATCCAGAGTTTAGCCTTGTGTGACGAATCAGCATCAGCTGACCCTGCTGGATTTGCTGGAAGCAGTTGATAGAAAATACCAGTCTCATCAGTAGTCTTCTGGCTTAAGTTTTGGTAACTTAAGCCAGAAGACTACTGATGAGACTGATATTTTCTATCAACTGCTTCCAGCAAATTTGCAGTAGAAAAGGATGATATGTAAAGAATAAAAAAATTCAAAAGAGAGATTTATTGTTTTGTTTTGTCATAGCATTTGCAATGAAAAGTTAAAGCCTCTTGTGATTGGAAGTGTTACTGGCCAAGAGTCTTCAAAGTAAACAATGTTTGTAATATGGTAATATAACAAGGCCTGGGTAACAGGAAACATTTTCTCTGAATGATTATGTGAACTTAACTGTGAGATAAAGTGAGCTAATTGAACTTGTTGCATTGTTATTCATTGACGACGTGACGAGTCATGTCCGTATCAGCCCATCACGTGTTGAAATCAAATCCTTACTCCCAAATTTGATGAATGAAGAGAAATCGCTAGACCAAGTTTATTACATCAGTCATAATGTTTCCGGAAAAGATTTGTGTATTTTCCCGTACTGTAGTGACATCGTTGTGCCACCATTAAAGTTATTGCCAGAACTATGAAACTGCAAAACTATAGAATTTAGAATATAATTGATTTTAAAATGACTAATAGAAATTTGTTCATAATACCCACTTGTTGGTAATTGTACGAGTTTTTATATATTAAATTATAATTACCAACAAGTGGGTATTATGAACAAATTTCTATTAGTCATTTTAAAATCAATTATATTCTAAATTCTATAGTTTTGCAGTTTCATAGTTCTGGCAATAACTTTAATGGTGGCACAACGATGTCACTACAGTACGGGAAAATACACAAATCTTTTCCGGAAACATTATGACTGATGTAATAAACTTGGTCTAGCGATTTCTCTTCATTCATCAAATTTGGGAGTAAGGATTTGATTTCAACACGTGATGGGCTGATACGGACATGACTCGTCACGTCGTCAATGAATAACGATGCAACAAGTTCAATTAGCTCACTTTATCTCACAGTTAAGTTCACATAATCATTCAGAGAAAATGTTTCCTGTTACCCAGGCCTTGTTATATTGCCATATTACAAACATTGCTTACTTTGAAGACTCTTGGCCACGTAATTTTTCCTAATGTAAAGAAAAAAACATGTTATATGCATAATGGGGAAATATTTTTAAAACTGATAAAAATTTTAAGAAAATTTAAGACCTATTTTCTTCCTAGAAAATAATTGGCAAAATTGACTTCTAAAATTTTACTAATAATGCACTGTTATTGTCTATCGGGAAATATTTATATTGCCATTTAATTCATAAAGTAGTCCAAAATATTTACAAAATGTCATAGAATTAAGTCTAACGCAAAATTTTTGGATTCCTACAAACTTGTATTTTCTAATTTATCTTTAGATGGACAGCTGTTTCAATCAATTAGAACTATAAAATCCTTGAATAATGACATGAGAGAATGGCCACCTTTGGAATATCCAGCTATAATTGAATAATTTATTAAAAGTAAAGTCTATGATTACCAAGAAATGCTTTAATTAATATGAGTCTCATAATTATTTTTCAAGTGGTAAAGTAGGTGAAATTTTTAATTAATAAATTGTCACGAAACATTTTTGTCTGTCCTTAATACAAATGTAGAACAATCACAAACCCTATCTGCAAGTAATCATTCTGTATGGACTTGTGTGTCTAACGAGAAACTTATTTATCTAGATGGATATACAGTACAAGCATGGCTGGTTATCCATTCTCTTCTTAAATTTTCATCACATGGAAATGAATGTAAGTGAAACGGTTGAATACATGGACAATTTTGATGCATCATGTTTTCATGTATATTGCATACAGCTTCAAACCACATATAAAGAACTCTCTGGCTATTATGGCAGCCAACCACTGCACAATATCTACCTAAACTGGTTTTATAAGGCATGTTGCCAATGTAAAACTAAAAACTGCAAACTTACACTAATGACTAGCAGTATCTTAATGGCTGTTAAGAGAAACTCGTGGGGCAGAATTCAAAAACACATTTTGGAAACTTGTGGATAGAAAACAATTATTGCAGGCTGCTATTTGAGCTACAAAACAGTGCAAAAATCTGGCAAATTTTGCAAAGTGTATGTCATCATATTTGATGCCATAATATGGATTCGTGAAGCCTAGAAAGAAGTTTCTGAATATACAATCACAAAATCTTTTCAGCATGCTGGATTTGAATCAACTTCTAACTATGCTGAAGATGAACACACAAATGATAATCCTGAAGAAGAAATCAATGCTGTGCCTGAAGAATATTGTGGCCAAATTAGTGACATAAAAGATGCCAATTCATTTGATGAAATCCATGATAATTGTGATGAAAACACAATGAACAATATCATGTAAAACATAACCTCCAAGACAGAAGAATTCTTAGATGATAAGATAGAAATTGTGACAAGAGAACACCTACTCATCCCAGGGCTTTAGAATGCTTGGAAGAATTGGAGCATTATGCTTTTGCTTATGACTAGCTAAACATTGTTGAAACTCTCTTTCGACTGCAAAGAATGATAAGAAAAAACTTGGTAGAAACCAATAAAACACAGTCTTATGAATAACAATTTTCCTGTTTTATTGAAATACAAGTAATAAAGTGTCTGTATTATCAATACTATAAAGCAGTGTTTCTCAACGGGGGGGCAATATCGCTCCCATGTGGGCGATTTTCCATGTTGAGGGGGCGATTAGTTACAATTTATATTTTGGGGGCAAAAACAATTTTCTGGGCGATATAGTAAAACATTATATTAAGAACTAGCTGTTACCCGCAACTTCGTCCGCGGAGGTTTTGCAAGCAAACCCCATTTACATTCAATATTTCAATAACCATAGTAATTGTCATATAACACCTACCGCTGAAGAGAATTGCCGAGAATCAAACGAACTATCTTTAACTTGATCAATTTTCTGGAACGTTTATAATCGTTCTACAATCGAACCAATATGCAATAACAAATTTGAATTTAAAACGGATCGAACATTTTTAATTAAAATCGAAATAAATAAAAATATTTATAACAATGTCTGAAATGTTATCAATTTAATACACCTAAGTACTCAATGAAAACTAAACGTAGTTGAAAACAAAAAATCGTATCTAAAATAGTACAGTAGAAGCCGTTTTCCGGTTAAGCCTTAATGCTCAACCTCTCCCCCTGCTGGGAAATTTTGAAAAATCCTTTCTTAATGTGAATTCCCATGGCATTCCCTACTAAAACGCATATAAAAAGAAAAAAATCGCATCTAAAATAGTACAGTAGAAGCCGTTTTCCGGTTAAGACTTAATGCTCTCCCTCACCGCCCCGCGGGGAAATTTCTAAAAATCCCTTCTTAGTGTGCATTGCCATCGCTTACCCTACTAAAACGCAGATAAAAATAAAAAATCGCATCTAAAATAGTACAGTAGAAGCTGTTTTTCCAGTTAACCCTTAATGCTCTCCCTCACCCCCCACTTGGGAATTTCGAAAAATCCCTTCTTAATGTGCGTTTTCATGACGTACCCTAACTGTGTACCAAATTTTACCTCTCTAGGTCCAGCAGTTTGCTCTGGGCAATGATGAATCAGTCAGTGAGTCAGTCAGGACAAGCAATTTTATATATATAGATAATTAGATATTTTATTTGTTATATAGTACAATAATTAAACAAATAACATTATACTAGTCACTAGTCTATTCAATGCAGTACGAATTGGCATTAGCCTTGGCCATCGGCATCAGAATTTTGAAGTGAAGGGGACGATACTACATAACGGTTTTATTGAAGGGGGCAATGATTCGTAAGAGGTTGAGAAACACTGCTATAAAGTATGTGTGGAAAAATAGTGTGTTCTAAAACTGATATAATATAATAAAGCTAAAGCAAGATTCAAATAATTGTGTTCATGTTTATAATGCTAACACTGTACAGTATCTGAAGAAAAACTATTGAGTGAACAACATATCAACTTAACACACACACATTTTGCCTGCAAATCTAGATTAATTAATTTCCATGCTTTCAGGATGAAAAACTACTCACTCTATATTGGGACACTCATGGTTCCATAAGAATATGTCCAAGGTATAAACAGATTTTACTGCATATAATAGATAAAATCATCTTTTGATTTTCCAAGTAAATGGTCATTTGTAAATTATGTTTTTGATCATGATAAAAATTAAAATAAGACCTTATAAATCACAGTTGTGCTATTTTATTTATAAATTTTAAAATCTATTTGTTTTGAAAATTATTAACCACCTTGTCCTAATATAATTATTGGAATTTAGTAAAACATTACATCACAATTATTTTGAATTTCAAATAGGATTCTAAGAGTAGAAAGCACTAACAGAAAAGAAAAAACTAGAAAATAAGAACACCTTTTTAATGCTCAATATGAATTAGAATAGGCCCACAATTAGAGCAGCCAGGTAATGAAGGACCAGGTTCAACATATCCAAGTCAACTTAAATTGAAAAATGGCATAGAATATCCTTAAAAGTATACATGACTTTTGCCCATTTTTTTCCAAAAAAATATCTTCATAATTCTTAAAGGTGAGAAAGTATACTATATATTAGACGGCAGCACTGAAACTAGTTTCTAGGGTATTAATGTTGATAATTTTACTTACTTATAATGATCCATACGACAGGCGTATAACCAAAAAAAAATCCTTTCTTGCTAATACTATCGTAATCTTGGCTCAGAAGACCTATACCGGCACTTAATATTCCCCATATGTACATTTCAAGATTTTTCACCCAAAATGGTACATCTGTATCTTTAAGAATTTTTTCAAAATAAACACCTGAAATTCATAATAAAAAAAATTTTTTTCTTTTTTTTTTTTAATTTTAACATAATAAAATATTTTATTAAATATAACAATTACCTGCAAATCCTGCACATATGCATATGACTAAGACAGAGCTTATACCAAGTAAGTAGTTTCCGTGATAGGAATTCGTATGCTGAGGCTGTAACTGTACGATTACTATTCCCAAAAACAGAATTATAATGGCCGCAAATCTTATCGTGGACAATCTGTGTCCAAGTATTAATCTCATAAATAAAGCAGTTGTTAAAATTTTCAGATTTGTAGAAACCTGTAATGTAAGACAGATAACAATGGTGATAAATTGATAATCAAATACTGTAAAAACAAACTGATTAAAGTTGTATATAAAACTATGTAGCAATGTCTTTGAATTGTATAATAACTGGAACAATTTGCACTATGTAGCGATAAATTTTGGATGAACCAATATGAATCTAAAACTAACATTTGTCACAACTGCACTGAAATTTAGAATGTTGCGTCTGCTTTGTGCACTAAAATTAATACATGTCACCAATTGGAGAGTAATAAAAAAGCTTTTAATGAGATGAAAAATTTGACTGAGTTGGTTGAATGATGATGTAATAAATTTATCAATTTCCAATAAACTTTATTACTATCTTTAAAAAAATTATATTATCTTATGACACAGTAGCTATTAATATGTTATCAGAATCATTTCAAAATTTACCAAAATAAAGCTTGTAAAATTTGATTCCAATCATAAATGTAACAACAGAGATTTTTAAAGTATATATAAAGAATGCTTTTCATGAAGATACTTCCTTTTAATAATTTCAATAGTAATATTTACTTTCAGTCATTATACATAAATTGAGAGAGAAAATATAGTAACTGAATCTATAAAGTAAGATTGTAAATAAATGGTAAAAAAGATTTAAAAAATCCTGCAATTTAATGCTAAAAGGTGCTACACTGCATTTTGCAACATACATCATGCATCTTTAAAATAATATTCACATTCTACAAGACATTAATTTCCCATTACCATCAAAATGAGAGAGAAAATATGTACTGTACAGTACTGTACTATACAATATGTAAATGCCGACCATGCACCATTGCAATGCCGACAAGAGAACCCCAGCAGTTTGTAATCACCGATTTTAATAAAATTTTGTGGATGTGTTGTATTTACTTATACTTAAACTATACTAAAGCCACAGGACCCACTATTCAGGCATTTTTGAGAAAATGACTATAAAAATTTTTCTACAGTATCAGTACAGAAGAGCAATTCACAAAGTTGCAGCTTAGTTAAGGTGTAACATAAAATTTTTGTTTTAGGGTTTGATCTCTGCAGGGTGTTCTTTAACATTTATAATTTAATCTTATCTTTTTAAAATTTATAATACAATGTACAGTACTTTTTAAAATTACATAGTACATAATTTTATTACAGGTTCATCATACAATTGAAACTATTATTGCTTTATGTGCCTCCTAAAATGCATTTCGGTCCCTGATGTTAATGGCCCTCATCAGTTAGGTAATCATATTTTATGTAAAGCAAAAAATTTTTTTACAATATTACAAGACTTCACACTCAAACCAATTAAACCATTAACCAATAAAATATTTACATTACATGCTTAGCTGTCAACATCTTTACAATTATATGGTATACAATATTTATGCCAATTTTAATTATTGATCGCAAAATTTATTATTCGTTATAAGATTTCAGGGAATTTTAAAAATTAGTTTTCTACAATTTAAAGAAATAATAATAATAATAAGACATCATGCTGGGTAGTATTTTATCATATAAACAGTTAAAACAAAATGACTCATTGCACCATGTAAAGTACATGTATTCATTGCTATTTCATTTGTACAGTCTTTACATTTTGTTTTAACAACACAGAGTGGAAAATAAACTTTATTAGCCTTTTTGAAAATATTTCTTACATGTTTTATTTGAGACATGAACCACGCATATTTTAACATGCTTAACTGGTTCCAAATCACAGATTGTAAACAAAAATAAAACCTTTAAATACCAGTAACATTACTTTAACAAAAACTTCAAACATTTTAAGCCTTCTCAAGGCCTGCCTCAGGTTTTTTAATGAAACAAATTCTAGCATTCCATTTTGGAATTCGTTTTGTTAAAAAACCTGAGGCAGGCCTTGGAGATGGCCAAAAACGTTCAAAGTTTTCGTTAAAGTAATGTTACTGATATTTGAAGGTTTTGTTTTTGTTTGCTTAACTCCAGTAATTCGAAAAGGAGATTTTTTTTTTAATCAGAGATTGTATTTTAATAGCATCTTCACAATCTATTGGTTTTAAGAAGATATCAAAAAATTACAAAATTGTAGCTAAAATTTTTAACCTGTCTTAAAATTAAAATAAACATTGCAAGGCTGACAAAGATGAGTATGAAATTCAACAGAATAAGTTTTAATTGGCAAGATGGAATATCATCATCATCTAAAAAACTTTGTCATATATTTCAGAATTTGTTTTACCACCCCATGAATATATTATTAACAAAAACTTTTTATTCTTTACAGATGGCTGTAATATTTCAATTAAAAAGTCTATAAAAAATCTACATTAAATTAAATAATACAAAATGTGATTATAATGTTCTAAGTACTTTCTAAAACTGGAGTGATCAGAGTAAAATATGTTTTCAATGATCTTAAAAATTGCACTAAAGTTTAAAAATGATAAGATTAAATTATAAAATGTAAAAAAAAACCTTGCACATGGAGATTGAATCTGAAAACAAAACCTCCACCTGTGACTCCTTAACTAATCACACTATACCACAACTTCATGAATCATTCTTCTGCACTGATGACGATAATTGTAGAAAAACTTTTGTTGTAATTTTCTCGAGAATGCTTGAATAGTGGGTATGTTGTGGATGTGTTGTATTTACTTATACTTAAACTCTACCAAAGCTTTGTCGCTTTGGTAGAGTTTAAAAGTAAGTAAATACAACACATCCACAAAATTTCATCAAAATCGGTGATTACAAACTGCTAGGTTCCCCTTGTATGTGAAAACTTCAGTATTTTTATGCACATCAGCAAATTTACATAATATAAAATACGACTATAGGTAATCATTATATGAAAATAACTTTTCTGATCCCCATAAATTTAGAAAGAATCAATTTTTTTAATTTGCTATTGTAGATTCTTATATAAAAAATTTTATAAGTACCATATCATAAAAGAGCTTTACTAACACTTCAGAAAATGTAGTGAGGTAAGCATTAGTAAAGTCTACATTGGCTTTAACATTTTGAATCAACCAAAAATTATTTTATGTATGTGGGCGGAAAAAGTTACCACAAGCAACAAAAAAAAACTTATTCAACTTAACAAAACTGGATTAGGTTATAAAAAATCCACCAGTTAACTAGTGTTCGTGTGGATATATTAGAAGTATTGGGNGCGTGTTCCTTCGCGTTGAATTTTCGTCGATGTTAAGCCTAACGAAGACTACTGTATCGTTAAAAATTATTTTTTTTATTTTGTACAAACAAAATAAATATATTGAAAAATATAAAAACAATAAAAAATTATACTTCAGAAGTTAATTTAGTATCAAAAACGTAAAATATTTGAGTAGCCGAAGACATATCCAAAGATTACAGCGCCACAGCACTGGCGAAAATTTAAATTTGTCGACTGGAATTCCTTCGAATAACCGACGTTTCGGATAACCGACCTTCGGATAAACGACGCTCTACTGTATCTCCATTTTCGATTCTCTTCACTAAGACCGCTTTTTTTTCCGTGCCCGTCGCGGGTTCGGTCAGATCCACAACGGAGGCATCTGGTATACTATTTGATTTCTTTTAAAAATTATCTTTATGTTTGTTGCTGCTCCTATTTCTTTATAAATATTGTTTAAAAGTGTACAGAAAGGCGACTTATAACCCGCTGTTAATACCATGGATCTCCCACGATTCGGATATAAAATAGCAGCGTTTCGGGCGCTTATAGAGAGTACACACATTGCAGCAAACCGCAAGACAGAATTAAAGAATTAGATCAAATCAAGGCAGTGCGGTTTCAACCAGAATACGATAATGGCCATTATCAACATAAGAAGATTAGACGATAACGAAGGTAATGAGCGGGAAAGAATAAAAGAATACACTGTAACGGCATCTGTAAGCAATATTTACAAAGAAATAGGAGGAACAACAAACAAAAAGATAATTTTTAAAAGGAATCCAACAATATACCAGAAACATGGCAGATACACAAGGCAAACCAGAAAGGATTAGCGATAAACTTCAGAGAGTCGAGTAAAGTCTCAACAGCTTGGAGAGCGGGTATAACATGAACATTCTATTTTAAAAAAGGGACGAACAGAACAGTTAAAGAAGCAGACACAACGATGGCCTTCTCTATATTATCATGTATTATATAATTTTTTTTTATGATAAAGCTATTGCTAATATTACCTTGAATTATTCAAATATTTTTGTAATACTTTAAATGAAAGTATTATATTCCAACTAACTTATACACTCTTAATGATAAAATCTATTGTTAACTCTATTCAATAGTAATTTTATCTACCAAAGATAAGGTTATCAATATCGAAGTTCAAGTTTTCTATGTATAAGAACTTTCTATAACTTAAACTTTTGGTCTTAAAATGGATCTTAAAACTTTACTTATATTAATAACTATTTCTATATATTTTATATTACCAATATATTGTAAAACTAAGGATGTTGGACAACGTAAGTATGCAATTTTGATAGTTTAGAATTTGGTCATCCAATCGTGGAGTCGCGATCGACATTTTTAATATTAGGGAGTGAACTATTGAAAAAGGTTGGGAGACGTTGTAAATGGCTATTTTTTTTTTCTTTTAAAATAAAATAATAGATGACAATTTTAATAATAATTTTTGTTTTTTTAATGTTAATAAGTGTGATTTTTGTATATTTTTCTAGCTTTATTTTGTGATGGATGTTTAGCAGTTTTAAAAGGTGAGTTCCTATATATAATTCCATTATCTTCCCAGTTTTTTTTTTCAATTTCTCTTATAAATTTAAAAAAATAATAAGAAGAAGAATGTTTTCTTTACAATTTTAATCGATTTTCTTTAAAATTGTGAACAATTTAACGAGAAAATTTGTCTCTAAATTCTAATTGTAAAGATAAGAATTTATCAATATTTGTATTGTTAAAAATAAATTATTATTATTTTATTCATGAAATAAACTAAACAACGTTTTATTTACTTTACTCGAAGGAAGGATTGACGGTTGTTTCATGTTATAACTATATAAATGACAAGTTAAATATGTTTATATATAATAAGTTTAAACGTAAGGAAGTAACTGATATTCTTACAATAGTTTCTTCACATAAAAACATAAATTAAAACTGTTTAAACTGTAAAACTTTCTTCACTCTTTAGCAAGAAAATCCTCAAAAAATATACACTTTCTTCTCGATAAATTTTATATTCTATAAATAAACATAACAATTGTAAAATTACAAGACGTAAAAGCTTCATTTTTCTTTTATTTTCAAATTTAATATCGACTTTTAATTAGGTAAAGTGTATAATTTTATCTAAATTTAGTAAATTATATTTTCTGTGGATAACCTTTGTTAAAATATTACTGTAATCAGCATGATTAAACTAATAATTTTAACTATTTTCTCATCAAATACTTAACATATAAGTTAACATGTGATTAATGTTACATTATCACAAGATCTAATTATAGAATAAATCCTTTTTATTCCTTTTTAATTTCAGAATTACATAAGAAATTAAAAAATTCAATGGGAAGAAAAAAATTAATAAAGTCATCTCTAGATAATCTTTGTGTGGTAGATAATTTTGTTGTTTATAGATTTAGCCCACCCAAAATGATCAGAGCGTGCGACTATGTTCTAGGTAAACACCTTTTTTTTTTCTTTCTTTTAAATTAAAATATATATTTTTTTAATATATAAAAAAATGTATATTATTTAATTATAAATTTATAAAGAAAATTATCGAGAAGAGCTAGAAGAGAGTCTTATATCTTATTATAAAAAGTATAAAACAGAAAAAAATCTATTGTTACAAGAAGAATTTTGTGATAGGAAAATTAAAGCGTGCGAAGGTATAGAAAAACCACCCGAAGAAGGTTTGGGAGTGAGTAACTTTGTTTTAAAAGTCGATTTAATTTATTAAAAAATAAATTCTTTAACTTAATTTCTTTTTATAGATTCGTCCAGAAGGATTAAGTATTGAAGAAGCAAATGAGAAACTTAAAGATATGTCTCAGATTGAGGTGGAAAGTAATCTAGAAAAACCGATAGAAAGTACAACTCCTTTATCTAGAGAAGAACTGTGATTGATTTTATCACTTTTTATTACGTTTATTACAAATATTATACTTATAATTTATCACTTTTCTGGTTTTTTTTTANTATTTACATTACATGCTTAGCTGTCGACATCTTTACAATTATATGGTATACAATATTTATGCCATTTTTAATTATTGATCGCAAAATTTATTATTCGTTATAAGATTTCAGGGAATTTTAAAAATTAGTTTTCTACAATTTAAAGAAATAATAATAATAATAAGACATCATGCTGGGTAGTATTTTATCATATAAACAGTTAAAACAAAATGACTCATTGCACCATGTAAAGTACATGTATTCATTGCTATTTCATTTGTACAGTCTTTACATTTTGTTTTAACAACACAGAGTGGAAAATAAACTTTATTAGCCTTTTTGAAAATATTTCTTACATGTTTTATTTGAGACATGAACCACGCATATTTTAACATGCTTAACTGGTTCCAAATCACAGATTGTAAACAAAAATAAAACCTTTAAATACCAGTAACATTACTTTAACAAAAACTTCAAACATTTTAAGCCTTCTCAAGGCCTGCCTCAGGTTTTTTAATGAAACAAATTCTAGCATTCCATTTTGGAATTCGTTTTGTTAAAAAACCTGAGGCAGGCCTTGGAGATGGCCAAAAACGTTCAAAGTTTTCGTTAAAGTAATGTTACTGATATTTGAAGGTTTTGTTTTTGTTTGCTTAACTCCAGTAATTCGAAAAGGAGATTTTTTTTTTAATCAGAGATTGTATTTTAATAGCATCTTCACAATCTATTGGTTTTAAGAAGATATCAAAAAATTACAAAATTGTAGCTAAAATTTTTAACCTGTCTTAAAATTAAAATAAACATTGCAAGGCTGACAAAGATGAGTATGAAATTCAACAGAATAAGTTTTAATTGGCAAGATGGAATATCATCATCATCTAAAAAACTTTGTCATATATTTCAGAATTTGTTTTACCACCCCATGAATATATTATTAACAAAAACTTTTTATTCTTTACAGATGGCTGTAATATTTCAATTAAAAAGTCTATAAAAAATCTACATTAAATTAAATAATACAAAATGTGATTATAATGTTCTAAGTACTTTCTAAAACTGGAGTGATCAGAGTAAAATATGTTTTCAATGATCTTAAAAATTGCACTAAAGTTTAAAAATGATAAGATTAAATTATAAAATGTAAAAAAAAACCTTGCACATGGAGATTGAATCTGAAAACAAAACCTCCACCTGTGACTCCTTAACTAATCACACTATACCACAACTTCATGAATCATTCTTCTGCACTGATGACGATAATTGTAGAAAAACTTTTGTTGTAATTTTCTCGAGAATGCTTGAATAGTGGGTATGTTGTGGATGTGTTGTATTTACTTATACTTAAACTCTACCAAAGCTTTGTCGCTTTGGTAGAGTTTAAAAGTAAGTAAATACAACACATCCACAAAATTTCATCAAAATCGGTGATTACAAACTGCTAGGTTCCCCTTGTATGTGAAAACTTCAGTATTTTTATGCACATCAGCAAATTTACATAATATAAAATACGACTATAGGTAATCATTATATGAAAATAACTTTTCTGATCCCCATAAATTTAGAAAGAATCAATTTTTTTAATTTGCTATTGTAGATTCTTATATAAAAAATTTTATAAGTACCATATCATAAAAGAGCTTTACTAACACTTCAGAAAATGTAGTGAGGTAAGCATTAGTAAAGTCTACATTGGCTTTAACATTTTGAATCAACCAAAAATTATTTTATGTATGTGGGCGGAAAAAGTTACCACAAGCAACAAAAAAAAACTTATTCAACTTAACAAAACTGGATTAGGTTATAAAAAATCCACCAGTTAACTAGTGTTCGTGTGGATATATTAGAAGTATTGGGAAAACATTCAAAATATATGGAACTGTAACAAATTTGCCAAACTGGATGTCCAAGAAAAACTTCAGTTTGAGGACAGAAAAATGGTGCAAAACGCAAAGAAAGTTTATCAGCGCCAAAACTATGCAATAGTTTATGGACAGATTGGCAAATACGTGTATATGATCAAACAATCAGAAATTAATTGCACAGTTTTGGTCTAAAGAGTTGTCATGCTAGAAAAAAGACCCTACTTTCATCCCTATGAAGCCTAGCATGGGCAAAAAAAATACAAAAAGTTCATTTTAAACAACTGGAAACAATAGTTGATTCATTTTTTGAAACTGGAAACAAGTTTTGTGATCAGAATGAGATCAAAATGAAAACTTTTTTGGATCAGATGGAATTATCAATCTGAAGGCACAGGAGAAATCTTGAAAAAAAGAACATGTCATGACTTGCATCTGTATGAAATGTTACATTCAAAATGACTCACAAAAATATATAGAACTGATAATTATGACTAGCCAGAACACCCAAACTGCAATGAAGATGCCTTAATTAGATACAATTTTGTTGTGATATGTGATATGTCATAACAAAACACAAAATTACTTAATGCATTATATAAGTTTTTTTTTTAAACTCTTTAAGAGGGCCTTTTTTTTTAGCAATACTGTTATGAGTTTGGCCAGGTCCATGAGCCCTGATGTATCTGGACAACCTAATCCCAAAAAAATTCTTGGGGTTTGGATATGTCCAAATTCGAATGCTGCCACCTTAACCTCTATTCGCACAAAACAGACCTTTTTAAAAAAATGTTATAACACTTTATAAACTACAAACTACATACAGAGAGCTGCAGAGTACAGAAGGTTCCTTACCATTACTAGCCATGATTAAAGGAGAACACTGTAACACACAGAAGGACAGAACAAAAGAAGATAGAAGTGGTAAGTACAGCTAGATCAGATAAAACACATGCTATTGGGTGTTCCCACAGGTGGTTTAAGACAATGTGGGAGACCGGATCAAATAGGTTAGTTGCCGACTGCCAACAGCTATCCCAGAGCATGACATGCTGCTGCCAATCATCATTGGCAGCAAAACAGAATGAGTAGTTCCTATTGGTTCCATTGATCTGATCAGTTCAGAAAATATTATAAAATTACTAAGGCAACTCATTTTTACAAAAATTAAATAAAGATATAGCATACTGTATTTTTTTGTGTTATATCAGAAGTATCAAAATTCTGCTGCTGGCCATGAGATTAATATATAATTATATAGTTTTAAATACATAGATGTCTGCAAGTCACAAACAGTAACTCTGCTATCCTAAGTATTCCTTATGCCCATGCCAGTTCTGGTAGATGGCGTAAGTGTGGTCTTCCATATAGTTGGAAATTGTCAATGGTTCCCTATTAGTTCAGTAATTATTTGCCAAAATTCAGACATAAATGGGTTTAACACTTTTGAACATATCAGTGGTTTAGTCTGCTGCTTTCCTTTCCTCCACAGCATTGGACAAATCAGAAAAAGTTAGGTTTGGCTATTTACTAATATACTGTTCAGGAAAGAACAGGAAAGAAAGTTTAATAAGTATAATTCTCTCAAGCACAATAAAATAAATACAGATAATAAATATATGTAATTTTATGAAACCTACACTACAACAAGGGTAGTTTAATGTTACGAGTCTACTATACAATTAATACAAACTAACAATATATTAATACTTTGGACCTCTTAGTGCTATATGAGCAAAAAGAGGTCTATTGCCATCTGCAGCTATCTCACAGAATCACAGACATGTGATTCATAAATTACATTATATAATTCAAAATGTACTTCTAGCAATGTTTCCTCAATTTATTTTTCACCTTCATTAGCAATCTTTTTATATGATAGGTTAAGAAGTTAAGCTCAAAAACCTTTGTACCCTGAGGTTATGAGAAATGTAATGTATCATTTAATGGGTTTTCCAGCAAGTAATTAACATAAAAGTGAGGTCTGTCACACTAAGTAATTATTTTACATATTATACATTAAACAAGCTAATTATTACATAAATATGAGACAAAAAGTAAAAAATATATTACTTATAACAGAAGACCAATTTTTGGACATTACCATGAAAAAGTAACAAAAAATATATCTTCAATATATATATATATATTTTTTACATTATTGCAACAATTTTGACAGACTGACATATTTCTATTATCAGTAATATTAAACAGTATAAACTATTACACCAGTAATTTTATAAGTAAGAAAAAAACATACCTGGAAAGTGGCTGGATCTAAATTTGTTAAGGATATGTAAACCAAATTATTCTGTAGTGCATAAAGTGCAGCAGGAATAAGAAGTTTTAAGAATTCTGTTCTTTTATTAATCACTTCTTTCTGTAGAAGAATAGATAAAGAAGTCCAATTCCATCTGCAAGTATGAATTAACATTGCCAGAGAGATTAGTAATTTGAATGTTTCCGACAGAAAGACGACAGTGGACGAAAAATATAATGGATTAGAAGATAGCTGTCGTGTATATGCCGCAAGCAGATTGTGAGCTACTTGATTAAAGCACATGATGACTAGCAAGAGAACTTTAAACATGATGACTAGCTGCAAAAAATTTAATCATCAGAGTTTATTCTATTTATATAATATATAAAAATTAATAAGGATATAAATCATACATTTAACATTTCACTAACTAATATTTAACTGCTCATAACATTAACAGAAATAAAATTTATTTTACTGATTTATAAATTGTTATCGAATTCCTTGATATGCCAGAATATGGGTTTGAATCCAATTTAAACGCTACGTTTAAATTATCAAATTATAATAAGTTGCTTTTTATGCCTTAATAATTTCTGCATAATAATTTATTACTAAGTTAATCACAATAGTACAATAGATTTAAATATTCAGTGATAGTGTACATATCTGAAATTAGGAAGCTCTAGGATAATCAGTCTATATTCCACATGCTTATATTCAGTCTACCATAACATTAGTAGTATGAACAGTTGCATTGTATGCTGATAAGAACATTTGCAATTACAAAAGTTATTTATAATGCTGATAGCATATACTTCAGCAATGAATATCAGTTATCATTCTGACTGATTATCAGTTACCATTCAGAGGGGTACAATCTTCTGTAGAATTTTTCCATCACAAGTACTACACAATTATAAATCATCTTGTTTCTTAGTTTATGACTTAGACATCAGTATACTTTCATTTGCAAATCACATTATCAGTTATTCCTTTAGAATTTACATTACTTTAAAAATGTCACATACACTGATAGTTTACATCTGTATCACCAATCTTTGCTTAATATATCTAGTGTGTAATAAAATCTATAGTAACTAAAAACAAACTCAGCCCTACTTTGCTCTCAATTTTCACAACAAAGTCTACCCTTTAATAGAATTCAGACAACTCTTCCCTCGACCAATCCAAAATGAGACTGGAGGAAGTTGGAAAGCTATATTTCACATCTGTATTCCTTGAACCCCTCCCTCACTATCAGCCGTACAATTTACAGGTTCCATGTTACAGGTATTTACAAGAGAAGAAAATGTAGATAATGTTGTATCCCAATGAACTAAGCTTTCATCTTAATGTTTTGATTGGTTAGTAGATCATCATCATGGATATCTTCTATCCTTTTTACACTTGATGATGGCCAGTTAACAGCTTGAAAACATTTACATCTTCATATTGTTACTCACTGTTAAAAGTGTATTGTTTGGTTTACAAGAAATCTTATTTAGATACAAAAAATAACTGTATATAAAATGTTAAAACAAATGTAACTTTTGTTTTTTATATTTGTTTTTCATTTTGTTTCTAGAAATGTCATATTTTATATACTCATTTCATTTTGACTTGTAATTGTATTTTTCGTAAAAATGGTCTTTTGACCATAACGATGTCTAATTATACAGTAAATACAGCTATAAAATTGCTTTGTCACTGATAAATAGCCTCCATGAAATATTACATAAAATAAAGATAATTAAACTACAGCCTAGCTCAAATAAACATGTAGACAGACAATTTAAAACTCTACACAACATATAACACTTATATGCTACACATGACAATAAATAAAAATTTTTTAAATACATTTAATAATATATTTGCATTAAAATTTGAAAGATAGCTTCATAAACTTAGTTTATGGGATAGTTTCCAAATTTTATTAGGCTTATATGGAATAATTAATCTTCGTCAAATCTATCTTTATATTTGATTTAAAAAGTGCAAATATAAACAAATACAGATAGGAATTAGGAATATTCTGGTATAACACAAACATTTTAAAGGAAGGTGAGCCAAAAGGAAATCGAAAGATTATTATACAGGTGATAAGGTCAAATGGTTACATAAGACATTTTTGAGTATTTCTTGAATATATACAATCTTGTATAAAAACGATTTGAAATATTTGGATTTTGTGTGATTAAGAAATTATTATTTAAAAATTCATAGTTTACACTTGAGAAAAACTCATTTTTCTAATCTATAGTACTCCATTTTTGTTTCTTACTTTATCATCAAAATTATAAATATTAATAACCTTATTATATCAAATAAGTACAGGTATCCCTCAAACAACACGGTTTGAAAACATGCTATCCTCCGTACATGACTTCCAGTTTCACTCTAACACAGTTTTAGAAATCAATGTACAAAATTTCACAATTTTTTAAGTGTAAACTTTGTTATTAATATTTTTGTTATTCAAGTAAGCATGTGTGTCATCTCAAATTAGCCCACGGATTTTACAATACTGAAATTTTCAATTATTTTTTGCTTTTCGTTGGGTTTACTTTAATGAAAGGAATAGGGCACGGAAGAAAAAACTGCACTAACTTTCCTATCGTAGTGACTGCTTTCAGATTTAGCCCTTAAGATTGTCATGTGTTTTCTTTTTATAGATTAATCTTCATATTTAGTAAAGTTTATTTAAACATTTTTAGGTAAGTGTTATTAAACTTATTTTAACCGTACATACAAATGATTACTTCATTTGTAAACATGAGAAACGAAACACCGTGGTATCTCGGTACTCAAGCAATTTAGTATTCAAACACAAATTCTGGAAAAAAGTTGCTTGGTACTCAACTAAACGAACGTGACCCGCTTAAACAAATTTTCAATTAATAACATATTTTTATTTTGTCATCCATAAGAAATTTTTTTATGATAAAAATAACAAATATAAAAATGTTTAAACTGCAAAATCATCGTGCACTAGTGTTACCACCTGTCTGGTTTTCACCTGAACAGTCTGGGAATTGACTCACTGTCCAGGTGAACTAATAATTTTGTCCGGAAATTTCGTATAAGTTGTGAAATTACAATGAAACAAAGTTCTTGCAAATATTTTTACAAATTTATACTATTTTAACGGCAAAAGAATTCACACTCACTGAAACTCCTCTGCAATTCTGCCATATTAGTCTGTTTACGTTGACATGTGGCGCGCAGCAACCTGTCAACCCTTTTTTTTTTTATGTACGATCGTGCACGTCTCAAATAGAGTTAGAGCTAAATTATCTGCACACTAACTGATTTGCATGCACATTATTCTTCGCATTGTAAAATGACATTGTGCATGAGTCAGGAACTTCTGTTCAAACAAACCTGACCTCTCATCCGGGTCAGCGATTTTGAAAAGGTGACAACACTATCGTGCACGATAAGGGAGGCAGGGAGTCGAAGCATCATTCACGTGGATTTTTGGCAGCATAAAATACTTATAAACCTTCTTACAATTCATACAAATAAATAATCAATTTTATAAAATATTTTGGAACTTTTTAAAGCCATTCTTCAACATCGAGAGTCCAGGAACTATCGTACACATAATTAAAAGGGAAGAACTTTACCCAAAGTACATCACCATACACGACGGGGACAGAAGGAATCGAAGGCAACTCAAAAACCATACGACACCACACGTCAACGTAAGAAGGAAGTAGATTAGCCGTCGTCATCGTCCTCCACCTCCTCCTTCACGCCTCGACAAGCTCGAATTTGGAAATACTTCACGCCTCGACGGCAGAACACCACGGAACCCGTCGGCAAAATATCTTACACAATAATAATATTTGACTATTTTTGCGAGTTTTACTTACAGAATGATAACATTAACACTGACAGAACATTCAGAAAGTTACTTTATACTCATGTTATTTACATTAATAAAATTTCTGATTAAATATTAAGTTATTTCTTATCAATTGTTCGATTATTAACTTCCAAATGACTTTTTAAATGCTTTTTATACATCAAATTCATTATTAAGTAATCATTTAATAGAAATGTTTACTTAAAATAATGAAAAATTAATACCAAATCTTGTATAATTATCCTTGTATTTGTTTATAAATAATTAGAATAAAATTTAACATATGAAAAATAATTTTTGAATGAAAACATCTTAAAATAACATCAAAATATTGATTTCTTTTTTTTAAATGGAATCATTTATTTTTCTTACCATTTGTCGCTATATAAAACCTTTAGGAAGTTTCTTCCTTATCTGTTTGACGTTTTGTATTTCACAATTCGATAATTCCATTTGAAACATGATTCATTATTCAAAATAAATACAAAAAATAAATAAATAAATAAAAAATTTTACATATGAAGTTCTACCGCCATCTTCTTAAATAATACATTACTCAGTGTTGCCAACTGTACGCATTTTAAAATCATAATGATTTTAGATAATTTTTTTTTTTTTGTAGAAACAATCAAATTATTATTCTCTGGAATATTTAAATAAATATGTATTAAATATTTTAGAGTTTAAATTTAAAATAAAAAAATAAAAATAATGTAAAATTCTGCCAAAATTTTTTTTTATTATACAGTAGAGCGTCGTTTATCCGAATCAATTGGGGACTGAGGTTGTTTGGATAACTTATTTTTCGGATAACCAATTATGTACGAAAAAATTTATTAATTTATCCCGTGTTTAAATTTTTCTCCGTTGCGTGTCGCTTCGCGTTGAATTTTCGTCGATGTTAAGCCTAACGAAGACTATTGTATCGTTAAAAATTATTTTTTTATTTTGTACAAACAAAATAAATATATTGAAAAATATAAAAACAATAAAAAATTATACTTCAGAAGTTAATTTAGTATCAAAAACGTAAAATATTTGAGTAGCCGAAGACATATCCAAAGATTACAGCGCCACAGCACTGGCGAAAATTTAAATTTGTCGACTGGAATTCCTTCGAATAACCGACGTTTCGGATAACCGACCTTCGGATAAACGACGCTCTACTGTATCTCCATTTTCGATTCTCTTCACTAAGACCGCTTTTTTTTCCGTGCCCGTCGCGGGTTCGGTCAGATCCACAACGGAGGCATCTGGTATACTATTTGATTTCTTTTAAAAATTATCTTTATGTTTGTTGCTGCTCCTATTTCTTTATAAATATTGTTTAAAAGTGTACAGAAAGGCGACTTATAACCCGCTGTTAATACCATGGATCTCCCACGATTCGGATATAAAATAGCAGCGTTTCGGGCGCTTATAGAGAGTACACACATTGCAGCAAACCGCAAGACAGAATTAAAGAATTAGATCAAATCAAGGCAGTGCGGTTTCAACCAGAATACGATAATGGCCATTATCAACATAAGAAGATTAGACGATAACGAAGGTAATGAGCGGGAAAGAATAAAAGAATACACTGTAACGGCATCTGTAAGCAATATTTACAAAGAAATAGGAGGAACAACAAACAAAAAGATAATTTTTAAAAGGAATCCAACAATATACCAGAAACATGGCAGATACACAAGGCAAACCAGAAAGGATTAGCGATAAACTTCAGAGAGTCGAGTAAAGTCTCAACAGCTTGGAGAGCGGGTATAACATGAACATTCTATTTTAAAAAAGGGACGAACAGAACAGTTAAAGAAGCAGACACAACGATGGCCTTCTCTATATTATCATGTATTATATAATTTTTTTTTATGATAAAGCTATTGCTAATATTACCTTGAATTATTCAAATATTTTTGTAATACTTTAAATGAAAGTATTATATTCCAACTAACTTATACACTCTTAATGATAAAATCTATTGTTAACTCTATTCAATAGTAATTTTATCTACCAAAGATAAGGTTATCAATATCGAAGTTCAAGTTTTCTATGTATAAGAACTTTCTATAACTTAAACTTTTGGTCTTAAAATGGATCTTAAAACTTTACTTATATTAATAACTATTTCTATATATTTTATATTACCAATATATTGTAAAACTAAGGATGTTGGACAACGTAAGTATGCAATTTTGATAGTTTAGAATTTGGTCATCCAATCGTGGAGTCGCGATCGACATTTTTAATATTAGGGAGTGAACTATTGAAAAAGGTTGGGAGACGTTGTAAATGGCTATTTTTTTTTTCTTTTAAAATAAAATAATAGATGACAATTTTAATAATAATTTTTGTTTTTTTAATGTTAATAAGTGTGATTTTTGTATATTTTTCTAGCTTTATTTTGTGATGGATGTTTAGCAGTTTTAAAAGGTGAGTTCCTATATATAATTCCATTATCTTCCCAGTTTTTTTTTTCAATTTCTCTTATAAATTTAAAAAAATAATAATAAGAAGAATGTTTTCTTTACAATTTTAATCGATTTTCTTTAAAATTGTGAACAATTTAACGAGAAAATTTGTCTCTAAATTCTAATTGTAAAGATAAGAATTTATCAATATTTGTATTGTTAAAAATAAATTATTATTATTTTATTCATGAAATAAACTAAACAACGTTTTATTTACTTTACTCGAAGGAAGGATTGACGGTTGTTTCATGTTATAACTATATAAATGACAAGTTAAATATGTTTATATATAATAAGTTTAAACGTAAGGAAGTAACTGATATTCTTACAATAGTTTCTTCACATAAAAACATAAATTAAAACTGTTTAAACTGTAAAACTTTCTTCACCTTTAGCAAGAAAATCCTTAAAAAATATACACTTTCTTCTCGATAAATTTTATATTCTATAAATAAACATAACAATTGTAAAATTACAAGACGTAAAAGCTTCATTTTTCTTTTATTTTCAAATTTAATATCGACTTTTAATTAGGTAAAGTGTATAATTTTATCTAAATTTAGTAAATTATATTTTCTGTGGATAACCTTTGTTAAAATATTACTGTAATCAGCATGATTAAACTAATAATTTTAACTATTTTCTCATCAAATACTTAACATATAAGTTAACATGTGATTAATGTTACATTATCACAAGATCTAATTATAGAATAAATCCTTTTTATTCCTTTTTAATTTCAGAATTACATAAGAAATTAAAAAATTCAATGGGAAGAAAAAAATTAATAAAGTCATCTCTAGATAATCTTTGTGTGGTAGATAATTTTGTTGTTTATAGATTTAGCCCACCCAAAATGATCAGAGCGTGCGACTATGTTCTAGGTAAACACCTTTTTTTTTTCTTTCTTTTAAATTAAAATATATATTTTTTTAATATATAAAAAAATGTATATTATTTAATTATAAATTTATAAAGAAAATTATCGAGAAGAGCTAGAAGAGAGTCTTATATCTTATTATAAAAAGTATAAAACAGAAAAAAATCTATTGTTACAAGAAGAATTTTGTGATAGGAAAATTAAAGCGTGCGAAGGTATAGAAAAACCACCCGAAGAAGGTTTGGGAGTGAGTAACTTTGTTTTAAAAGTCGATTTAATTTATTAAAAAATAAATTCTTTAACTTAATTTCTTTTTATAGATTCGTCCAGAAGGATTAAGTATTGAAGAAGCAAATGAGAAACTTAAAGATATGTCTCAGATTGAGGTGGAAAGTAATCTAGAAAAACCGATAGAAAGTACAACTCCTTTATCTAGAGAAGAACTGTGATTGATTTTATCACTTTTTATTACGTTTATTACAAATATTATACTTATAATTTATCACTTTTCTGGTTTTTTTTTAAATTAAAAAATAAATTATGAAAATAATTATTGAATAAATTCATCATTTAAAATTAGAAAAATGTAAGTAATAATTTATGAATTTTCATCATTTATTCAACTTAAAAAGCTTCAGTTTTGTTAGTTATTTAAAATAAATTATTAAAAATCTACGTATAAAGACATTTACTTTAATATTTAACGGCTTTTCTGATTTATTATATGAATAAACCAAAAATCATTATTAGCGCCTGTATGCTACCTTCNAAATCTAAGTAACTCGTACAACATGGAATTCATATAAAACGAAATTATCAACAGTGTTATAGGAGGGTCGACTTGTAATTTAAATAGGAAACATTTCGATGTAAATATTTTGCATAGAATTAACACTAAATACCATTTAGAAAGCAAATAATTTTCATAAAAAGACATTACATTAATGGTAAATCAATAGTTTCGTGAATTTCTTATTAGTTTTTCTTATTTAATGTGCTGTTTTTTTTTTTTTAATGCTTTGGATTAAAAACATTAATGGAAAATTACAATTTTACGCTTGAAAATTCTTTAACAATCAACTCATTTATATTAGCCGGGCGGATAAAGATTCAATTTACTTGATAGCGCTTTCATGCATATTTATGTGAGTACGTCGCCCGTGACGAAAATTAATTAGTATAAAAAGGTGGTTGGGGTAAAATGGATCGAGCTTATCCAACTAAATAAAGTATTTTAGTTTTCATTAAATCATAAATTTAATGCACGGTAAGACATATTTACACAATAAAAAATAGTTTCGTGACCGTGTTCTATGTAAGTGGAAAGAAAGATCTATCTCCTTTTGTAATGTTTAGAAATTTAAATTGAAAATTTTCTGATGCTATTATAGTAACAATAAAAATGTGTGTTTACTATGTATCAATAATACAAGTAGCTAAAACATTGAACAAATTGCAAAAGAATAACGTGTAGAGAGCCACACCCAGAAGCTTGGCAAGGAATGAAACTATTGGGGTCGTTTCGTCCCTCTATATCGGCGAATTCCATGGCCAAAAATAATCGTAATAATATATTTTTCGGAATAAAAAGAAATACAGAAGTATAAAGAAGGAGCATGAGATATGGAGAGAATGTGGGAGCAGAACCATCCTTCCTGATTGGCACTTCGGAAAAATCGTCCTCTACGCCTCCCAATGATAAATATCTAAATATGGCCTGCCTGTCACATGGTATTATGGCTAAGCCTCACATTTAAGGTCCTCAAAAAGCTGTAGTTTGCTCTCTTGAACTCTCCCTACAGGCAGGATGGCCGAACAGTTAAGGTGACACCCTATTACTCCGGGATCCGGAATCGAATCCGAACGTATCGAAAACACCCAAGAGTGATCTGTCCGGATATGTCGGACACAACTCCTCACCACCCTGCCTTATTGTGGGCCTGACCGAACCCATTATTATTAGAACCTACAGGCGAAGAGTTAAAGAAAACTGTCCATAGATAGAACCAATTTAATCTATTTTCTCTATTTTCTTAGCATTTTAAATCTTTAATTTAAAAGTTTTCGCTACATTCAATTCAATTGTTACTTTGGTACTTTCACTAAAGATAAAAAATAGCGCCCACATTTGATTCAAACTACAGCTTTAAAGGCAAATCTAATTTACTTTGCAATCTTTTCACACTTAAAAAAACGAGTTTTTAAAATATTTAAAGTATTAAATAATAATATTTTAAGATAATATTATAGTAATAAATTCATTTTAATTCATAGTTTTAATTCTATGAGTAATTGATACGTTGCCAAAGATCAAAAATGGCGACCCTTATTCGATTTGTAATAGAAAAGTTTGGAGTTTTAAAATAAATTTCCTTTATATTTGAATTCAGTACGTTGTTGTAAAAGGTCAAAAATGATGACCCCGTTCGACTAAGATTGTGATTACATTAAGCACTAGTCGAGTGTGGATATCGATCCTCTTGTCATGACACCAGTGCACTCTAGCGGTGGGCGTTGGTATAAAAAGGAACACACTACACAAGGCCGCTTTCCTGTCGCAGCAGGTTGAATATTTTTGCTCAGTGTTATAACGAAAATGGACAAAGATACACTCAAGAAACAGATCGAAAATATGAAATATCAAGCTCAAATGGAAAGGTGGCCCCTTTCTAAATCTATACAAGCGTAAGTTATATTTATATACAAGTAAAATATATATCTACTATAAATATCAATGGTAGAGATTGTCACATACTTAGACGGCCATGATTGGGTTCCTATCTGCTTTACCGAAAGAAGGGATTTTTTAGAATTAATTCTATTAAAATATCTTAAAAAATTAATCTGTTTAAAAATGTAATTTTCATTCTTTCATTGATTAACATAATTTCTTTTTAGAAAATTTTAGAAATGTTTCTAGAATAAACTCTATAAAATTAACTAACATTTTATTAATTTAAAATTATATAGCAATCACTGGTTTTGCTGTATT
>NW_019384938.1:113330-210500 GCF_000671375.1 Centruroides sculpturatus | reverse complement strand
ATTAATTAAATATATATATATAAAAATCTTTCTAGAAGTTTGCATGATTCGTTTTCATTAGTTATAATTACTTTTTTTTTTTATAGATTTTCGTAGTTCGTTCGTGTGTTTGTACGTGAAATTTCTCAAAAACTAATAAAGATATATAAAAAAAAATTTAAGAATTTATAACTTAATAGTGTTTTATTACAGAATTTTAATTTTAATTGCGATTCATTCTTTTAATAACCTTTTAGTAGCATTAAATGCGAAACTATAAATTACTCAGAAACTAAGCGAGCTAGAGAATTGATTGTTTGTATTCTTTTTGTACATCTGTTCATCTATATAATTGCTTGTTTGTATGTCTGGACGTAAGATATTTCGGAAATTAAAATGACTAGAATGATAGGAAAATGGATTTTGATGTAGGATATTATCTATATTATATCAAATTTCACTTGTATAAAGATAAGAAAGATGTACTGTCAATTAACTATCAATCTTATGTACATTTTAATTAATTTATTAATGATTTATAGATTATTTTATCAGTTTTTTTAAGACAATTTGCTTTTTTTTTAATTTCTATAAAATCGATTTAAGATAAAAAATTATTGTTTTTATTTTTTTTAAATTATTAAATTAAAACAATTTAATTTTTAATTTAGCAATTTTAATAAGAAAGAAATTTAAATTACATTAAAATTGTTTTGTTAAAAATAACTATAATTTTGAGGTAATTTGTTTCGAAAAAGTGATTTATTTTTACAAATTTCTTTTATTTATTTCACTGTTTTAACCGATTTTAATTGCCTAATTATTTATAAAGACTTTACAAATAAAATTTTTTTTTATAAATAATAATATAATTATTGCTATTTTATAAAAAATTTTAGCATTAAACCTTCTTTTTTATATTGATTTCTTATTAAGATTTGATATTAAAAATTATTAATTAAATTGTTTTTCTTGAAAATATATTTAAATATTTAATATCTTTTTATTAAAAAATTAACAGAAAATTATTTTGTATATTAAATTTATTTGAAAGAAAAATGTTAAACATTTTATACGAGAAATTTTCAAAATTTGGGTATATTTGTCCTCTTTTCATAAAATTCCTTAAAGTAATTTTCCAGAAATTTTGCGGACAGACAGACGAACTAACGTGCTCAAAGAATACAAAGAATTAATGCTAAATTCTTTATACTTTTTAAGAAAATTAAAATTTTGCGTTTGTAAGAATATTGAGAGTATTACAAAAATAAAATTCGATTTAATAGATAAATAAAAGAGAAAAATAAATTTTCATAATCCCTGAAAATTCCAATACGTAATCCTCATTATTTTAAGAAAAAACGTTTAAAGAAGAAACCGATAAAAGTCTTTACGAAATTCTAGAAAAATAAATAAATTAATAAACGTAAGCCGAAAGAAAAGCATTTCAACGATTTACCAGACCGAACTCTAATCAATGTGTATGAATTTCAGACGGAAATGAACGAATTAATCAATTTTCGATCCATCAGATAAATTCATTAGCATACGAGATTAACAAGTAAAATCTCATTAACCGTAACGAATCTCTTAATAAATCGAAAATTATTAAACAAAATTAATCAGAAAATTTGCTACAAATCGAATTTTATAAATCAGAATTATCTTACCAATTTCGGAAGCCATAATTATATGATTTATATAAGGTTTCCTTTAAGAGAAAGAAAAATACGTGCCCATTTTTTGGCTTCCAAACTTAATTCAATCGATATCTTCTTCTGTTTATAGGTTTCTTCTTCTGTAGATCTATGAAAATTATTACCCAGGCATCTTGACTCAGAACCTATCATAATAAATCCTTTAATTTCTCTAGAATATGTAATGTATGAAAAACAGAAGTTTTTATCTCTCAAACGTGAACGTCGAACGTCGAGCGCCGCATACAAGATATCGGCGCTCGACGTTCGACGTTCACGTTTTAAAGATAGAAACTTCGACCTAAACCTCGCTATTATTCAGAATTCTGCATATATTCTAGAATTATATATGTAATATGTATTCTAGAACATATTTTTCTATAATTTTATGGAACGTGTATTAATTAATTTTCAAGAATTTAAATACTCTGTAATCGGTATATGATTTTTTTAATATGATTCTACAATAATAGATTTTTCTAGAACGTGAATATTTATGCGTTTTTTTAGAATTTAATATGTTTTCTACAATACGCATTCTATACATTCCAGTGTAGGTATATTATAAAGCATTTTTTCAAAGTTTATATTCTTTATAGATAATATCTTACAATGTATATTCTATATAACATTTCTTCCAGAAATTTTATGGTTTTCTAGAAGAATTTTTTCTCCATTTAGAATGTGTTTTTTCAAGCATTTTCTATAACATTTTAGAATACTTTTTATTATTATTATTATATAATGTAGCCTAGCAACTAGGAAACTTAAAATATGTCTTCTAGAACGGATTTTTAATACGATTTCAAGAATATTTATTTTTGTATAAAAAAAAGTGGTTAATTAAAATGTTTTTTTTATTATTATATTTGGAAAAAATCTAGCTGTCAATTAAGGTAATCAATACATTGCCATTATTGGTTTTCTACCTTCCATTCTATCTTTCAACATACATTATACAGAATCTTAAGTATCTTATTTATATTACAAATTGCTAGCGAGGAAATGTCGTGATATTTGGCAGGAAAATAACATTTTCCGCTTACTAACTAAAGGCGTGAAAAGCATGATTGACACATTTTGCCTCTAGAGAATCCTTTCCCACGGGTCTTCAACCGAAAGGAAGGAGTATGCTCTCTTTCCTTAGCAACTACAACGTGAATTACTATCTATCACTGTTATTGGAATGATCCATTTTCAAACGTTAATGGAATTTTTATCATAATTTTCATCATTAAGAACAGAAAATAGCAACTATAAACTTCCCTAATATCTTCTTCCGTTTAAGATATAGAAGTTAGAAAAATTACACATTTTTCTACAATAAAAGCTACTTTCTAATTCGAATAAACTAGAATATTTTATGTTTTCTATAATACGAGATCGTTTAATTATTACGTCAGGACTTTTTGGGAAGGGAGGGAGAATTCATTTGTATGTGACGATTGCTGACGACGGGAGAGAAAGGGCGAGTCTTTGATGACGTAAGATTACACCCGTCTACCCAGTCATCACTGTGTATTTGCCAATGGTTTTAAATTCTGGCCCGGTGACATAATTAGGGAGGAGGGTTACCTCTTTTACTTATAACAGGTGACGGTGAGAGAAGAGATATAAAAAAAAGGGCAAATTTTTAACGATTTTCTAGAAGATAACGTTTACTATAATATAATTTTTAGTTATTAAACAACGTCGAAGCACACACACAGTTGTTAATTTTGATAGAGTGGAGTCTTAATCGTTTATTTTTCTAGCTCTAGAAAGATCGATTATAGTCGAGGGTGGAGTTTAGTAGCTACTTTAGAAGAACCTAGAAACAAAATTTGTATTGCACTCACCATCCCTTATATAATTTGATCAAGTAAATCGGATGCATTCACACCTAATGTTCACCTTTTTCTCAATTTAATTAATGGACCGTCATTTGTATCGATTGCATTGTAACCATTTCAGCCATACTCTTTTAGTTATAGCACGGCAATTATTCTTCTACGTCAGGAACACCCTCTTTTCTATCGATTCTTAAAATGTCTACTTTCAAATCTAATCAACTGACTTGTGAATTTTTTATTCACATTTTTCGTTGAAAATTCTTTTTTTTTTTATTTTAAGAATTTCCATTCAATTCTCTAAAGACGAAGAGAGAGCAACTAAAGATAACGTTGATAGTATTGGTGATAATGGCGTGTGCATTATACCGTAATGGTGCTATTTTATTAAGTAATATATGTATTACCGAGTGTGTGCTCTTGCAAATGCGCAATTTTTACTAAATAATAATTTATTAAATTTATTATTTATTAAATATTCTTCTATGTACACTATAAAACAACATAAAGCTCTTTAACCGCATAGACCCTTAAATAAGACTATACACAGTCGATCCCCCTATAACACTGTTGATAATTCCGTTTTATATGAATTCCATGTTGTACGAGTCACTTAGATTTTACAAATACGTGTGCCGGGCTGTGAACGGCTCACATATTTGTAAAATCTAAGTAACTCGTACAACATGGAATTCATATAAAACGAAATTATCAACAGTGTTATAGGAGGGTCGACTTGTAATTTAAATAGGAAACATTTCGATGTAAATATTTTGCATAGAATTAACACTAAATACCATTTAGAAAGCAAATAATTTTCATAAAAAGACATTACATTAATGGTAAATCAATAGTTTCGTGAATTTCTTATTAGTTTTTCTTATTTAATGTGCTGTTTTTTTTTTTTAATGCTTTGGATTAAAAACATTAATGGAAAATTACAATTTTACGCTTGAAAATTCTTTAACAATCAACTCATTTATATTAGCCGGGCGGATAAAGATTCAATTTACTTGATAGCGCTTTCATGCATATTTATGTGAGTACGTCGCCCGTGACGAAAATTAATTAGTATAAAAAGGTGGTTGGGGTAAAATGGATCGAGCTTATCCAACTAAATAAAGTATTTTAGTTTTCATTAAATCATAAATTTAATGCACGGTAAGACATATTTACACAATAAACAATAGTTTCGTGACCGTGTTCTATGTAAGTGGAAAGAAAGATCTATCTCCTTTTGTAATGTTTAGAAATTTAAATTGAAAATTTTCTGATGCTATTATAGTAACAATAAAAATGTGTGTTTACTATGTATCAATAATACAAGTAGCTAAAACATTGAACAAATTGCAAAAGAATAACGTGTAGAGAGCCACACCCAGAAGCTTGGCAAGGAATGAAACTATTGGGGTCGTTTCGTCCCTCTATATCGGCGAATTCCATGGCCAAAAATAATCGTAATAATATATTTTTCGGAATAAAAAGAAATACAGAAGTATAAAGAAGGAGCATGAGATATGGAGAGAATGTGGGAGCAGAACCATCCTTCCTGATTGGCACTTCGGAAAAATCGTCCTCTACGCCTCCCAATGATAAATATCTAAATATGGCCTGCCTGTCACATGGTATAATGGCTAAGCCTCACATTTAAGGTCCTCAAAAAGCTGTAGTTTGCTCTCTTGAACTCTCCCTACAGGCAGGATGGCCGAACAGTTAAGGTGACACCCTATTACTCCGGGATCCGGAATCGAATCCGAACGTATCGAAAACACCCAAGAGTGATCTGTCCGGATATGTCGGACACAACTCCTCACCACCCTGCCTTATTGTGGGCCTGACCGAACCCATTATTATTAGAACCTACAGGCGAAGAGTTAAAGAAAACTGTCCATAGATAGAACCAATTTAATCTATTTTCTCTATTTTCTTAGCATTTTAAATCTTTAATTTAAAAGTTTTCGCTACATTCAATTCAATTGTTACTTTGGTACTTTCACTAAAGATAAAAAATAGCGCCCACATTTGATTCAAACTACAGCTTTAAAGGCAAATCTAATTTACTTTGCAATCTTTTCACACTTAAAAAAACGAGTTTTTAAAATATTTAAAGTATTAAATAATAATATTTTAAGATAATATTATAGTAATAAATTCATTTTAATTCATAGTTTTAATTCTATGAGTAATTGATACGTTGCCAAAGATCAAAAATGGCGACCCTTATTCGATTTGTAATAGAAAAGTTTGGAGTTTTAAAATAAATTTCCTTTATATTTGAATTCAGTACGTTGTTGTAAAAGGTCAAAAATGATGACCCCGTTCGACTGACAATGGGGGGATGAAGAAAAAAAGACAAGTTTATGGCCTGATTTAATCCACTTTTAGAAAATCTGTTGTATATAAAAAATAAAAATAAAACTTTTAAAAATATTTAGATGCTATTACAGTAATAAAAAATGTAAAAGGTTCTTCTCTATAGAGCAAACATGTCTCTTTTATTATTTATTAGTGAATTTTTTTTAGAAAATAGCAAAGCATTTACTGGTGCAAATGGCAGTAACGCATTATAAGAATAAATCGATAATAGTTTACTCAATTATGTTAGGCTGTAGTGTCAAAAAGAGCGTTGTTTATCAATGCATTTGGGTGTTAAATGGCTGAAAAAAAAGAAGAAGAACTAAACATGGCAGCAGCAAACAATCAATATCGGTACCAAGAAGAGAAAGAATATAATGGCACACAACAGCAACAATGGAGAAATCGTGTAGAGTCTTTACCTTATCTCTCTCTCTCGCTCCTTTAAAAGAAGTATTTTTGATATTTTTCGTTTATAAAAACTAACTTTAAATGAAATTAACTTTATTTTGAAGTTAGAACAATTGTTATTTAACACGTCCCTTTAGTCAATAAATCTTAATTGAAGTTAGTTTTAGCGATCGATTCGATCAAACGTTAACGATTTCCTGTTTTGTCAACCATGAAAACAACTAAAAATTCTATATTTTAAGCCATTAAACTTAATATTTTTCTTAAAAAATTGCTTAAAATTTTACATTTTTTATCGTTGAACTTAATTTTCTTGAAGAAGAAGAAGAAGGAGGAGGAGGAGGAAGAGGAGGAGGAGTTTTCTTCTTCAAGTCCTTAAGAGTATCCTCCGTCTCTTCTTCGAGAGCACTTTTACCATTAACGAAATTAAAAGAAAATTGAATCATTTGTTAAACATTTGCAATTTAAATCGATTTATATTTCTTTATTTAAGTAAATTTTTAGATATTTTTTAAAGACAAAACTAATGATATTCTCCTTTACAGCTTGAGGGAATATATTGAAGAAAATGAAAAAACCGATCCTCTGATCCACGCTCCCGATAAGAAGAATAACCCTTGGGCAGAGAAAGGGAAGTGTATCATCATGTAAGGAAGTGCAGAATCAATATCGAGCCACCCCTAATTGACAACTAGGGATACAAACAGCGGGCTCTTAATTCTTCCATTCGCATCTATTCCCCCTTAAGAACAAGTGATTCCATGGGACCAATGGTGAACCAACATGGATATCATCTTAGCATCAAAGGCCGGAGATGTGGTATGGACTTTAACAATATCTTGTATAAAGTGACGTAGAAAGTTGGTCTTATTTCTGCATGATACACAAAAAAAATACCAGATACATATATATATACATACATACATATATAAATAAATATATATATATATATATACACATATTACGCGGTTATTTTATGTCGAGTGCTGTTCGCAATATGGCGTCGTTTGCAGCTAACATTTTCGTCTCACTTTGGTCTTTATTCAGAAAATAAACAAAGAAAGACCCCCATTCTATGTTTTGGATTTAAAAAAATAAATAAATAAATAAAAATGGGGGTATACAAATGGCCGACTGCCCAGGTCTTTCAAAAAAAAGAAGAAAAAATTATTATATTAACAGGTAAACCGGCATGTAACTCGTTCGTTTCCTGATGTAATCAACTTATATATATATATTATCGTGTCTTGTCTACGTGTTTACAAATGCTAAATATGTCGCTTTATGTAACGTCCCGTCTTGTAATGCGCCACCATTTTCCTTTCTTTTGTTCATCAATGTGTCTTTGATAATTGTTATTTCTACGTATTTATCTAGTCAATACATCGAACTCTTTGAAATACATGAAAAAATAAATAAAAAAATATGGTCTTTGTTGCCTCTAATGAGAAGAATAGAACATGTTCGTGTGAACGACTTGTTATTCGCTATCGACATTCCATACTTTACAACTGTTTAAAAAAAACAACAGCAATTTGTTCACACTTTCGAAACGTCATCTTAGTGTTGTCAGTTTGATGTCATTAATTCTTACATTTCTCGATTCTAGTAAATAAATTTCGACAATCAATGTGTTCTGTTTTTGTTTATAACCCTCTTACGATTTTAATTTTTACCCATTACACCCTCATTTAATAAGTCTAAGGGAGTAATTTATGTATAAATCAAGGACCATAACGTCTGTGGTACGAGTGCAATCAATACACTACACAAACAAATTATTAAACATGGCGTAATGTTTCTATAGGTATACAATAGAACTAATCGAATTATGCAAATCCATAATCTATATCAAAGAAGAAAAGGGATAAATGATGTATGGTCAAGTGTTTAATACGTCAATTCTTCCATTACGTAGGTGAATTACAAGGAGGATTAATAGTCAGTTGTCTACTGTAAAGGCTTAATTTCTATTTTATATTAGTTTTTACACCAATTTTATGATATAAAACACATTCGAAAGCCATTTTTATGGTAACAGATAAATTAACAATGTTAAGACAGAGTATCCTACTCGAAAACTAAAAGTAGGATGGTGTTATTCTCGTCTTATGTTCTCTAAACACATAAGTTTTCTATATAAAACTGTCTTGAAGTTACTAGTTTATTGTCCTGTGACCTGTGACAAATGTAATTGTGTACTTTACATAGATCCAGTATCCTGCAGATTTATTTCTTAATCCAATTCTGCATATTTAAAATTCCAGTGGATCCCATAGATTTAATTATATATATATATATATTCAAATCTTCTATAATACCAAGCCTATATATTTAATCCTATATACAGATTTAATCCTACGTATGTCCTGTAGATCCTATTCTAAGTATCTGCTTATGGATTCTTATCATATATCCAAATACAGTATTGGTTTAACGTTTTATATCTAAATATGTAGCATTTTACAGGACTAAACTTTTAGTTTTATCGTTAGAAAGAGTTGTAATCTTTCCAAAATCTTTATATAATTAAATTAAAGAGAGAAACATGGAAGAGATATCAGAACAAATAGTGAAGAGCAACAAATATTTGTCAATATTTATAAGTTATGGCGGAACTAATACATTTTAGTGGTGAATTCTTTTCTATTTTACCAAACGTACGTTGTCACAGTAACCACTCATCTGACGAGAGGATCAATAAGCCGCCATTTTGTCATTGATCACCCCGTATCACACACGCACACGCACAGACAAACACACACACACACGCCTATATACACAGACACAGACACACAACACACAACTTCCCCACCCTTTGCCTACTCTAAATGAATCTGTCTAAAATAAAAATAATTAATTTTCTCGTCAAAGATCCTTGGATTTTTTAAAATAATTGATGAAATTCTATCGATCCTGCAGTTTTATTTTTAATAAATCCTATAAATATGTTTAAGGTTCTGTAACTAGAATCGATTTGGTTGTATTCACGTCCTTTGGATCTTGTTCAATACGATGATTTTCCTGTATAATTTCTTCAATATCCTATGGATCCAGCTCTTTAAACTTTTCCAATTCTACGAATCCAACTCCTCTTATACGATTCAGGATTATAAATCTACGGATTCTCTCCTGTAAATTCCGAAATATCCTGTAGATTCTATAAATAAAATTACAGACGAGTGGAAGAGAGACGGAAAAAGTATTAAAAAATATATTTAATAACACTTAGAGATCGCTAGGGATAATAAATGGAAAGTCATTGAACTGGCGAAGAGAAAAGGGAGAAGAACAGATACAGATCTTTTCTATAAAATCTTTCTCGTGGAATTGACAAGCCTTTGTCGTATCGAGAAGAAAATCGCATCAGAAAGAAAAAAAAAAACCCCTAAGAGAAATATTTTCCCTTTGGGGATTTTTTGGATAAAGAATCTTTTCTATCGAATTCTCCGCATCCTCTTAAGATTTTGCGCTTAACTTTCAACTTAGAATGGCAAACAAATGGCCAACTCTTTTCGCTTTAATTAAGAAATGGTATATTTTTAGATCTTTAAAGATTGCGTAGGATAAATTCTACCTTTGGAATAGTTTCAGAAGGAGCAATTATTCGCGCTTTAAGTGAAAAATGATGATGCGGATTGAAGAAGTTTTTTAATTATCCTTTTCTACAAGAATCGTGTTTCTTCCTCTGTTAAATTCTTTCAATTCCTTGTAAATTTGTATCTATTTTAAGGATTGTACAGCCCATTTTTGAATTTCAATTGGAAAAAAAGAAGCTGATTTTATTCGTTCGTCTCGAATTAGATTCTTATCTCAAATGCCAAAAAAAAGAAGAAGAAAAATGTGAAAGTTGCCATAGATACGACAAACCACAGATATGCAAATTTATATCGATCGGTAAACAATTATTCTATTACAAACCTTTATATATTCGTATCATGCCATGCAGAAATAAGTTTTAAATTGAAACTATGTCGTTCTATTTTACGTATTTAATGAGGGAACTGTCTTCGAGCAACACGGCATCTCACGCTCGATCGGAGAAGAAACACAAAATGGAGGCAAATAATTCATCTTTCCGTTTCTATGGAGGCGTAACGTACATTTTTATATCTTTCTAAAAGAGAATAATGTAACCGAGTTACAGTTTTCACTTGCAAAAATCATTTTGGAGTAGTAGACGTTGTTATACTTTCAACCTCCGGTTGCATCTCGTGTATTCGAATGAGATAAAGTAGTTCGCGAGCACATAGTTGGGGGATGTTATCGTATGCTTTGGATTTCTTCTCTGTTTCGAATCGAATTTTAGTGACACGGGAGGGGAGTAATGTGAAGTTTTATTAATTGAATAAAAGCAGAAATCTGCTATTAAATTTGAGATTTTCTCGTAAAATTTTACGAGAAAACAAAGATGATCTAAAGAAACGTAATAAAGAAAATCTTATAGTTAAACAAGCCTGTTAGATTTATGTCTTCTTAGATTGTTAATTTCACCTCATTCAGTATCAATGACGGTGCTATATTAAGGTTTCGAAGGTTACTCGGATGTACTTTGACGTTTTTATCGATCCGAGAAGAAAGGATAAATGATAGACACGATAATACATAGATTATGTAACGTTGAAGCTGCAAAGGATGGTGTTGGTGTGATGGAGTGATGCGGATGGAAGATGAGAAGTTAAACAGAAAGCATTATGAATGGAAGATAGTAGATGAGAGGCGTGAGAATATCAAGAATTTAATGGATGGACGAGGAGAGATGCTTAAAAAAAATTGGGATTTGATTTGTGGGCAGATAAATATGATGATAGACGATAACGAAAAGAATTAATTACTACGACTCGAGTCGGATGATGATGATGAGGAGGAGGAAAGTCGATTGTTTTGATAGTAAAGATAGACAAAAATGGTCGTTTCTATTTAAGGGATTTGCAAATTAAACTGTACAAATAATGATGATGAGGATTTACCGTTTTAAAACTGAAATAACTTGGATAATAGGAAGAGTAAACGATTATTGATTCTTTTTATTTAAATAATTTTATACGTAAAATTGTACGAATGATGATGAGAAAGAGAAAGGAAGAGCGGGATGAATAAGAATCGATTTTGAAAAATTGGAAAATATTAAGATGGACAGTAATAGGAAAAATATATTTATTACGTTATTTTTACATTGATGATAATGATGATGATAAAGGGAAGAAAAGGAGAATCTTTTCCTTTTAAATTAAAATAATATATAATATGAAGATAGCGATTAATATCCCGCTTTTACTCTTTACTCTTAAGAATAAAGCTTACCAATAACTTTGATAATTAAGAAGAGGAAGCCCTTATTATAAAATTAACAATAAATAAATACTATCAAATAAAGACAGAAGGATAAAAAAAATATATAAAAAAATTAATTAATTAAAATTAATTATTTCTATTTAGTTATTTAAATAATAAAAAAAATCGATTAAATTCTAAGAAAATAATTTTTCATTTCTAAATCAATTATTTCTAATTTAAAATAAAAATTCATTTTAAGAATTAAATTATTTAAAGTTTATTTAAACGATTGAAAAATAAAGCAAAGTATAGACTTGTATATATACATAGGAAATGGTTGAATGAAGTTAATCGTAAGAAGTAATGATGATAACTCTTGGTTAAATCGATTTTTTAAGATATAAATTCGAGGATTAAATATTTACTTTACGGCTTTAAAAAAATAGAAACCTCAAAATGAAAACGGAAAAATCTTTAAGAAGAAGAAGAAGAAGAAGAGGAAGAATTGAAAGGAAGAGAAGTTTAGTCAATATAAGCTCTGAAAACGAAGTCTATTTCCTGAAAAATATGAAAGTGTTGCTCTGGAGGAAATTCTTTGATTAAAGGAAGTGAATTGAAAGAGAATAAATAAAAAAATAAAATAATAATAGTAATAATTCCTGCATTATTCTTCGCTGAATTGTTTCTATCTTATCTTCATTCAAAAATATTGATAAAACTGAAAAATGTATCCTTCTCTTTAATATATAACTAATTAGGAGCCTTAATTTAGCCTGAAAAACGTCTAAAATGTTTACTTTCCAACCTTTTCTTATTCAGCATCCTTTTTAGTGTATTAGGTAACTCGCCTACTCGACGTTGAGAAACGAATCTGTAAAACTCGTTTTATTTTCTCTAATAAAACATATTTAAACATTTGAATTGAAAATATTCTAAGAAAATACGCATCTGTTTTCATTATTTGTCATTTTTTTAAAAAATAAACGGATATAAATTGCCTTTTCGAAGCGAAAAACGAGATTCTAACCGAGAAAAATTGTCTGTGGAGGATATATATTTTTTTTCCCCCGGTTTTTTTAGCTTAAATTTTAGGACCACGTCTGAAATTTTATTGTAAATCTTCAGTTAAAACATCAAAAAATAACTTTAAAATAATTTTTTTAAGTTATAATAATTCGAGAAAATAAATAAATCAAGTCGAATATAGTATCGACTTCATATTTAAAGTAAGCTTCTAAAATAAAAAAAAAAAAAAAAAATAAGATTCATAAATCTTAAAATAAACTTCATTAAAAATGTCTTATTCAATTTTATTTTACGACAATAAAATTAAATTATTTTATATTTTTACAATACGTTTTTAAAAAAACACATGTTTAAATTCAAAAATTAATATTTTTCTATAGAATGTGCATCCAATACAGTAGACCCCCCCTATAACGCGGAGATAGGTTCCTTGTTATACGAATTTCGCGTTGTAGGAATCCTTAAATACATGAGCCAATCGCAGCCCGACATGTGTGAAGTTTACGGACTACGGCTGTTTGAAAGGTTTTCTTCCATAAAATTAATTGATTCTAGACTAATTCGATTTAACATTTCTAAAATACGTATAATTTTTTGGGAATAATCCGTATAAACTATGCTATAAACAAAAAATTGTAGGATTACTTACCGAGTGTGCACCGTTCGACGTCGCCATTGCTTAAGCTTGTTTACGTCGCGGAGCAGCGCACCAAACGGCGGCCGCGATTGTTATTTTTCTGCGAAAAATTCGTTGAACTTTGGAGACATCATTAATAGAAATAATTTTTATGGCCGTTGAATAAGAAATGTTTCTTTTACAAGAAATGTATAAAATTAGTGCTGTATTAGACTTACGGTACCTAATTTACATACTGTACAGACGATGGTAAACTCAACTTACTCGCCTAAACTCTCCGTAGCGTGGCGCTGGACGGCGGAAAGTAGTTCGGCTGCTCGTCCCCGATGACGAGTTGGCGATGACGTTTTACCACGTTTTACGCGTCCCTTTTAGCGTCTTTATACGAATACTGTCGCAATTTTTTCGCCTCGTTATAGGAATCTATGTTATAGAAACCCGCGTTATAGGGGAGTCTACTGTACATAAATTTTCAATGTTAAAATATAATGATAAATATTCAAAAACCCATTGAATAAATCTAATTTATATGAAAGAATCATAATAAATCATTAAAATTTCTGAATAAAATTTTGCTTTTTTTAAAATCTATAACACATTTTAAGCAATATTTTTTGTTGGGACATTTGCCTGGAGAAGAAATAAGAATTATCTGTACTCTTCTTCTAAAAAAAAATCGATTAATATGGGAAGTAAACAACTGACAGACTCTTCAAATTGCTTTTTTTTCTTATTTTATTTTATATCAGGGTTTGCTTTTTTAGATAAAATTTCCGATATTCTGCAACAAGTGAAGAGGCATTGAATAAATCGAAAATTTCAGCGATAATTAATAGTAAAATTGGGCAAAATTTAAAGATTTTATAGCCTAAAATGGCCTAAAATAAGCGCAACTCGTGGCATGAAATTTGCACACTTTCGTACAAAATTCTTAACAGATTTTCCGAATTTCTATCCAAAATTATATATTAAAAAAAATCCCTAAAAATTTTCACTCTCGAATTCATAAATACAGTAGACCCCCCATAACACGGTAGATAATTCCGTGTTATATGAATTCCATGTTGTACGAGTCACTTAGATTTTACAAATATGTGAGCCGTTCACAGCCCGGCACACGTATTTGTAAAATCTAAGTGACTCGTACAACACGGAATTATCTACCGTGTTATAGGGAGGTGTACTTGTACTATATTAAAAATAAATTGAAAACTTTATATACACGCAAGCGAAAATTATTTAAATGGCCTAAATCACGTAAAAAAATATACGATATCCGCCATTTTGGTTCCATTTAAAAATAATATCTAAAATGTTTTGAGATTAATGTTTTATTTATAAACTTTAAAAAAAAAAGTATTATATACGTTATTTAAAATGTTAAATTTAAAATTAATTACGTTAAAAATATTTAAAAGATTATTAAACAAATCAAACGTCGGCCATTTTGGTTCCATCTGAAAAAGTTTTAAACGTATTATTCTAATTATATTATTAATTCTTTCACCTTTAAACCGCTACAAAATGGCGAAATTTTTAAAAAATTCTTAATTGCTTTAAATCTATATATTAGTTCTCTCTTTCTCTAAGTAATTAATATCCGTGCGTAATTCGATTACAGTTTAGAAAATTGGATTAATTCTTTCGTTAATATCCGTCTAATTACTGATATTAATTTTGTTTCTGGTCGAAAGCGTAAAAAATCGCAACCATTACGATTATAGAAATCTGGCCAATCAGAATTAATAAAATTAACTTATTTTTCTTCGCATCTCTCGCTTCATCTATCGACTTAAAAATCAATTTAAGATCTCAGACGTCGTCTTCGGCAAACGGATGAAAATCCATATTTATCTTTCTTTCTCCAAATAGAATTGATACCATCGAAAATTGTATCTTCGTCCGATATTTTCTGTCTACACTCGAAGGTCGTCTTTGTCATACGAGATATAAATTACATAAATCTCTGCGTATTGTTTTCTTGGAGTTTTATTTCTAAAGCAATTTTTTCTTTTTATGGGGTTAAATGTTTCAAATTTCCAAATAAAAAAGGGGGGACAATACAGTTCGACGGAGGACGGTTACAGTTTCAGTATTTTTTTCATTGTTAGCGTTACGATTTTTATTCTTGTAACCAATTCGAAGTGCCGAGCGATCTTCGTACCCTGAATACTGGGAGTTCGCGCCTCGCTGGGACGGTTGGCCACGTGGAGTTTTCCGGGTTTTCTCCACGTCTGTAATGCCTAAATAGGGACAAGTTTCTCTTTAAAAGACCTCCCGGAAGGTATCCCCTAGGCAGATTGTCCAAGTGTTGCAATGCCATAATTTAACAAACAACAAGTAACCACTTCGAAGTCCTTGCAGAAATTTGAGGATGTTTCTTACTCGCAATCATTTTCAACTATTTTTTTCTATCTTTTCTTTCTTACAAGCAATCACTTCGACACATTTTCTTGGAAATTTCGGCTTATATTTTTACTTGTAAGCATAAAGTTCCTTCGTTCTCGTAAACTTCTACCATTAAAACAGGAAATAATACTGTCTTTTGGTGTTAATTAACCTTTATTATTTTACAATCATTTCCAGAGATTTCTTTCTAGTAAGAGTATTGTCACTTTATTATTATAATAATCTGAAGCTTTCTACTTTTGTAATCATTTGAAAAAAATCTTAATTATTGTAGCTATGTCCAGCTGCCTTGTAACATTTTAAACTCTACTTACAAGTCTTCCTTTCTTACAAGTAATTGATTCAAGTTTATCCTTACAATCAGTTGATTTCAGCTTGTGTTTCTTACAATTAACCATTTGAAGCTATTATTTTCTTAAAATAAACATTTCAAACTCTTCTAATTAAACATTTTCATTCTTATGACAGTTTCAAATAACTCTGTTAATAATATTCTGAATGGAATGGATGAATTGTAAAAATCAATACAGTTATCTCCACGGAAGAGCATCCGTTGATAACAAACTTTATATCTTTAGAAATCTTAGACAAAACTTCCTTAGTTATTTTCAATGATTGGAGACCGAATGCCAATACCTTGACTATAAAAATCCATTTTCTGAAAAGAAATGTAAGTGTATTGATGTATAAATTAAAACAAATCAAGCAATATTAATGATGTGTTGTTTGGATACAAATATTAAACAGAATTGTCTTATGTTTTATCAAAAAAAAATGTGGCCAGATTCTTCTTTTGCACTTTTGTTAAGAAATTGGTAAAGATCCAAGAATGTAAATTATTCCAAAACAGATTTGTTTTTGAATATTCTGAATTTTTCATCTTTAACATGGTATAGAATTATAAAAGATTATAAGAGAACAAGCTGGTTGTGTCATACAGAAGTGCTATAAAGTGGATTGAAGATTTAGTCTGTGGCAGAAACTAGAATTCACTTGAAACGTTTTTATGATCGAAGGATTTTGATGTAAAAGATGGTGAGTGGAACATTTTCATTACTGTTCTCATGACTGAATGATATAATATTTAAATTGAAATAATACACTACGTACTTTTCAACTATAACCTACACTTTATTCTAATAAAAAAGAATGGAACAGAAAACTCCTGATGTTTAATTTTTCCATTTTCTCTAAAGTTTCATTACTGTGCTTGCCATCGTTTACATTTATCCATTTTTATTAATAAATTATTTAAAAAATACCAAAATTACATTACTACACCCTTTAAAGATAATTGCTTTTTTAAGAAAATAAACTAGAATGAATAGGATTAGTAATGGTCTGTGACAGGAGTCCACTTTTTCTAGCATATTTTTTATGAGGAGGTCATTTGGCAAAGGCTGGTGGAATCTGCCAGACTATCAGGTAGAACCACGTTGCACTTCCTCCCAACGATCGCGCCATGATTTACAAATCATTTTCCTTTAATTATTTAATTTTCTTTCTAGTGAGATGGAAAATTAGATAGTTAAATTCAAAATATGTGAAGATTATTGTTAATACTGCAACATATTTATACATTAATAATTAAAGCATTAAATCAGATTTGACATTTCACCATACACCATTTAAAAAGAAATGTATAAGAATTTAAATGTCAATGATGTCTATGTAAATTCATAGAAAAAATTACTTAAACATGAATTTCTGTATAGTTTTAAACTTATTTATTAATATTTCATCTCTTAATCACAACTAAATAATATGTGATTAGCATCAATAAAGCCAAAGTTCTAACAGTGACTAAACAGTCAAGATTCAATAGATAAACTTCAAACTGCTATAGAAAATTGATTGGATTTATCTTGATATAAATTTTACAACTGAATGATTCACTAATTTTGATTTTCTGAGTCAAAAATCCTTACATATTGTCATGTCTCTAATATTTGTATGGAATGAAACAGATCCTTCTGCACCTTCAGTCAATGTTCTCGCTTTATGTAATTCATTTGTACACAAATTCAATTATCATAAAAAGTTTTCTTACATCTTACCACTTTAAACTCTCAAAAAATAAAATAAAACTTTATTTAGATAATAAATTTTAAAACAATTAAAAATATATTATGATATGTGTATTTTAATTTCAATTTTTTTAAATACTGATGTAATGTAAATTAAAAGCTATAAGTTCAACATAAATTCTATGAAAATCTTCATTTAATTAAAGCAAACAGCATTGATAATGTTCCTCGAGGCTTTGTATTATATTTAGTAATATAATATGATCCAAAATTTAATAAAATACAAGTTCTTAAAATATCCGAGAAATTTGTTTCCGATATCAAAATACATTCAAACCTCCAACAGAGGCTGCCTCTAGACTTCAGTAGTCATTTTGGGGGTCTCTTCAAAATGCTTACAAAAAGACCTCTGAACGACAGTCATCTCCAAGTGACAGCCACCTCTTTATGTTCTCGTCGACATCTACCGTTGGGAAGATTGACCATATTTAAATATCTTCTGCTTCTTACACCATTGACAGTGACATCAATAGTGTGTGATGAGTCATCACGACAACCAAAACTTAGAACTGATGGTTCATTTCTCTGTTTTGATTAAGAAAATGAAGTTATTTAGAATTTAAAACAGTTTTTTTTTCTCTCGGTGATAGTATTATGTTAACTATATCTTTTGCAAACATTACATTTTACATTCATTCAATCAATCTTTTCTTATACAATAAAGACAAGAATCTCACCTCTTGATTCTACAATTCAAACCAATTTCCAGCCATTTTAATTGTTTAATATATTATCAAGTGCCAGAAAATGTTACTCTGTAAAGTCTCTTGGTCTTCTGATAAAGAGTTTTAACGCACTAATTTGGAATTTGCAACAATTTTAAATAAATATCTTAAGTTTAACAGAATATGCAAATGCTTCAAAAATATGTTAAGAGCTTATATGGAAATAGAATAAATAATACATCGTAACACATTAACAAATGTTTATTCACAATTTTGATGTCTTCACTTGTTCACTGTTGTCAACAATATGCCAGGAATTCTCTCTCCGAATGGTCTATGGAATCTAGAGACATATTTTGTGTTAACATTAACAAGTACCCCCATATACAATATGGTCGAAAATTCATTTAACATTCTAAAGACGGTTTTATTGTAATTTCTATTCATCAAATTTATAAAAATTGTTTCGAGATGAAATTTTTTACATTGGATACATAATGTATGGCATTCAAAGACATTTCTAACAATTTACTACTATGTAACTGCGTTGTCGTCAAAATGTATGACGGTCGGTTCTGATATCGTTAACTAATTCTTGAGTCATTCTGTATTATGTGAGAATAATTAAGCTTTTGTATATAAAATCATTCTTCGACTATGAAGAATTATATATAAGAGCTAGAATAAATTATCTGGAACTCAAATTCTTGACTGAATTTTCAGAAATTACAGGGGTTCAGATATACAAAACTAATATTTTTCTATGAAATTTTACATTGTCTTATAAAACGATGGATACATTGTTTATAAAAATATAGAGATTTAAATTTATGTATTTATGTATTGTTAACAATGTAAATATTGTTACTTTTCCTAAAAAAGAAAATAAACAGGAATGTTACAAAATTCTTAAGATCAAGCCATAAATTTAAATAAATTCCAAAAATTTAAGTGCTTATTATGAAATTTTCACAGTGGAATGTAATTAACCTTAAATTTTTTGAATTTAAAAAAAAAAAATCCTAATTTCTTAAAACTTAATCTTTGGATTTTTAATGTTGTTTGTAAATTCTTTTATTAAATAATATTTTTTTTTTTAAATTCTAATAAATTAAAATTAATTAAAAAATTAACAGAATAAAATAGTAATTAGTCCAAATCATTTCGTACTTAAAAAGTATCGAGTTTGCGATTAGTCAAAGATGCGAAAATTATCTATTAATATATTTATTAAATTATTATTAAAAATAAAAACATTTCTTTTTGAAACTATTTATTTAAAAACTATTTTGGTAAAATAAATAAAATTTTTTAATGACTAGATGAATAAATAACAAACTTTCTTGCAACTGTATGCAAATCAAATATAAAAACGAGCTATGACGGTTGCAAGGTGGACGGATTGAATATTTCGCATGACTACAAAGGTGCAGAATCCGTTTGAGGGACAGTCTCGCAACGATTTACGAGAGATCAGAGCATTAGTTCAAGCATCAGAGCTTTTAAGACGCGGGCCTCGTAAGTGACTGTGTTTTTTCCGGGATGAACGTGAGCCTCATCTAGTGGTTGCTCCGCGGCAGCTCTCACATTCCTTCCGTAGGCTAAATAAATTAATAAATATACTCGTTAGAAAAATATAAATCTAGAGAAAGAGAGAGAGAGAGATTATTTGATTAGAAGACATTTACTTACTTTCGCAATGTGTCAAGAACTGCAAGCAATCGTTCAAAACAATATCACGAACCATAATTACTTGTTTGGAGAGATTTTCCAAGAGAGACAGGAAACATCTCTTGGCATAAAACCAGGTCTCCGTTCCAAGTTTTTTATTGTACGGCTCCAAACTCTTGATCACTCGAGATATTCCAAAATCGTAATTTCCCTTAGCACAGTAGAGAGTTCTAAAAATGATAGAAAAAAGATGAAATTTACAGTATTTGACATTAAACTGCAAGGAAAACAAAAGCAAAACAAACTTAGATTAAAATGATTGTTATTTTGTATTAAATCAGATTTTNAATTCATTTTAAGAATTAAATTATTTAAAGTTTATTTAAACGATTGAAAAATAAAGCAAAGTATAGACTTGTATATATACATAGGAAATGGTTGAATGAAGTTAATCGTAAGAAGTAATGATGATAACTCTTGGTTAAATCGATTTTTTAAGATATAAATTCGAGGATTAAATATTTACTTTACGGCTTTAAAAAAATAGAAACCTCAAAATGAAAACGGAAAAATCTTTAAGAAGAAGAAGAAGAAGAAGAGGAGGAAGAATTGAAAGGAAGAGAAGTTTAGTCAATATAAGCTCTGAAAACGAAGTCTATTTCCTGAAAAATATGAAAGTGTTGCTCTGGAGGAAATTCTTTGATTAAAGGAAGTGAATTGAAAGAGAATAAATAAAAAAATAAAATAATAATAGTAATAATTCCTGCATTATTCTTCGCTGAATTGTTTCTATCTTATCTTCATTCAAAAATATTGATAAAACTGAAAAATGTATCCTTCTCTTTAATATATAACTAATTAGGAGCCTTAATTTAGCCTGAAAAACGTCTAAAATGTTTACTTTCCAACCTTTTCTTATTCAGCATCCTTTTTAGTGTATTAGGTAACTCGCCTACTCGACGTTGAGAAACGAATCTGTAAAACTCGTTTTATTTTCTCTAATAAAACATATTTAAACATTTGAATTGAAAATATTCTAAGAAAATACGCATCTGTTTTCATTATTTGTCATTTTTTTAAAAAATAAACGGATATAAATTGCCTTTTCGAAGCGAAAAACGAGATTCTAACCGAGAAAAATTGTCTGTGGAGGATATATATTTTTTTTCCCCCGGTTTTTTTAGCTTAAATTTTAGGACCACGTCTGAAATTTTATTGTAAATCTTCAGTTAAAACATCAAAAAATAACTTTAAAATAATTTTTTTAAGTTATAATAATTCGAGAAAATAAATAAATCAAGTCGAATATAGTATCGACTTCATATTTAAAGTAAGCTTCTAAAATAAAAAAAAAAAAAAAAAATTAAGATTCATAAATCTTAAAATAAACTTCATTAAAAATGTCTTATTCAATTTTATTTTACGACAATAAAATTAAATTATTTTATATTTTTACAATACGTTTTTAAAAAAACACATGTTTAAATTCAAAAATTAATATTTTTCTATAGAATGTGCATCCAATACAGTAGACCCCCCCTATAACGCGGAGATAGGTTCCTTGTTATACGAATTTCGCGTTGTAGGAATCCTTAAATACATGAGCCAATCGCAGCCCGACATGTGTGAAGTTTACGGACTACGGCTGTTTGAAAGGTTTTCTTCCATAAAATTAATTGATTCTAGACTAATTCGATTTAACATTTCTAAAATACGTATAATTTTTTGGGAATAATCCGTATAAACTATGCTATAAACAAAAAATTGTAGGATTACTTACCGAGTGTGCACCGTTCGACGTCGCCATTGCTTAAGCTTGTTTACGTCGCGGAGCAGCGCACCAAACGGCGGCCGCGATTGTTATTTTTCTGCGAAAAATTCGTTGAACTTTGGAGACATCATTAATAGAAATAATTTTTATGGCCGTTGAATAAGAAATGCTTCTTTCACAAGAAATGTATAAAATTACAGTGTTGTATTAGACTTACGGTACCTAATTTACATACTGTACAGACGATGGTAAACTCAACTTACTCGCCTAAACTCTCCGTAGCGTGGCGCTGGACGGCGGAAAGTAGTTCGGCTGCTCGTCCCCGATGACGAGTTGGCGATGACGTTTTACCACGTTTTACGCGTCCCTTTTAGCGTCTTTATACGAATACTGTCGCAATTTTTTCGCCTCGTTATAGGAATCTATGTTATAGAAACCCGCGTTATAGGGGAGTCTACTGTACATAAATTTTCAATGTTAAAATATAATGATAAATATTCAAAAACCCATTGAATAAATCTAATTTATATGAAAGAATCATAATAAATCATTAAAATTTCTGAATAAAATTTTTCTTTTTTTTAAAATCTATAACACATTTTAAGCAATATTTTTTGTTGGGACATTTGCCTGGAGAAGAAATAAGAATTATCTGTACTCTTCTTCTAAAAAAAAATCGATTAATATGGGAAGTAAACAACTGACAGACTCTTCAAATTGCTTTTTTTTCTTATTTTATTTTATATCAGGGTTTGCTTTTTTAGATAAAATTTCCGATATTCTGCAACAAGTGAAGAGGCATTGAATAAATCGAAAATTTCAGCGATAATTAATAGTAAAATTGGGCAAAATTTAAAGATTTTATAGCCTAAAATGGCCTAAAATAAGCGCAACTCGTGGCATGAAATTTGCACACTTTCGTACAAAATTCTTAACAGATTTTCCGAATTTCTATCCAAAATTATATATTAAAAAAAATCCCTAAAAATTTTCACTCTCGAATTCATAAATACAGTAGACCCCCCATAACACGGTAGATAATTCCGTGTTATATGAATTCCATGTTGTACGAGTCACTTAGATTTTACAAATATGTGAGCCGTTCACAGCCCGGCACACGTATTTGTAAAATCTAAGTGACTCGTACAACACGGAATTATCTACCGTGTTATAGGGAGGTGTACTTGTACTATATTAAAAATAAATTGAAAACTTTATATACACGCAAGCGAAAATTATTTAAATGGCCTAAATCACGTAAAAAAATATACGATATCCGCCATTTTGGTTCCATTTAAAAATAATATCTAAAATGTTTTGAGATTAATGTTTTATTTATAAACTTTAAAAAAAAAAAGTATTATATACGTTATTTAAAATGTTAAATTTAAAATTAATTACGTTAAAAATATTTAAAAGATTATTAAACAAATCAAACGTCGGCCATTTTGGTTCCATCTGAAAAAGTTTTAAACGTATTATTCTAATTATATTATTAATTCTTTCACCTTTAAACCGCTACAAAATGGCGAAATTTTTAAAAAATTCTTAATTGCTTTAAATCTATATATTAGTTCTCTCTTTCTCTAAGTAATTAATATCCGTGCGTAATTCGATTACAGTTTAGAAAATTGGATTAATTCTTTCGTTAATATCCGTCTAATTACTGATATTAATTTTGTTTCTGGTCGAAAGCGTAAAAAATCGCAACCATTACGATTATAGAAATCTGGCCAATCAGAATTAATAAAATTAACTTATTTTTCTTCGCATCTCTCGCTTCATCTATCGACTTAAAAATCAATTTAAGATCTCAGACGTCGTCTTCGGCAAACGGATGAAAATCCATATTTATCTTTCTTTCTCCAAATAGAATTGATACCATCGAAAATTGTATCTTCGTCCGATATTTTCTGTCTACACTCGAAGGTCGTCCTTGTCATACGAGATATAAATTACATAAATCTCTGCGTATTGTTTTCTTGGAGTTTTATTTCTAAAGCAATTTTTTCTTTTTATGGGGTTAAATGTTTCAAATTTCCAAATAAAAAAAAAAAGAGGGGACAATACAGTTCGACGGAGGACGGTTACAGTTTCAGTATTTTTTTCATTGTTAGCGTTACGATTTTTATTCTTGTAACCAATTCGAAGTGCCGAGCGATCTTCGTACCCTGAATACTGGGAGTTCGCGCCTCGCTGGGACGGTTGGCCACGTGGAGTTTTCCGGGTTTTCTCCACGTCTGTAATGCCTAAATATGGACAAGTTTCTCTTTAAAAGACCTCCCGGAAGGTATCCCCTAGGCAGATTGTCCAAGTGTTGCAATGCCATAATTTAACAAACAACAAGTAACCACTTCGAAGTCCTTGCAGAAATTTGAGGATGTTTCTTACTCGCAATCATTTTCAACTATTTTTTTCTATCTTTTCTTTCTTACAAGCAATCACTTCGACACATTTTCTTGGAAATTTCGGCTTATATTTTTACTTGTAAGCATAAAGTTCCTTCGTTCTCGTAAACTTCTACCATTAAAACAGGAAATAATACTGTCTTTTGGTGTTAATTAACCTTTATTATTTTACAATCATTTCCAGAGATTTCTTTCTAGTAAGAGTATTGTCACTTTATTATTATAATAATCTGAAGCTTTCTACTTTTGTAATCATTTGAAAAAAATCTTAATTATTGTAGCTATGTCCAGCTGCCTTGTAACATTTTAAACTCTACTTACAAGTCTTCCTTTCTTACAAGTAATTGATTCAAGTTTATCCTTACAATCAGTTGATTTCAGCTTGTGTTTCTTACAATTAACCATTTGAAGCTATTATTTTCTTAAAATAAACATTTCAAACTCTTCTAATTAAACATTTTCATTCTTATGACAGTTTCAAATAACTCTGTTAATAATATTCTGAATGGAATGGATGAATTGTAAAAATCAATACAGTTATCTCCACGGAAGAGCATCCGTTGATAACAAACTTTATATCTTTAGAAATCTTAGACAAAACTTCCTTAGTTATTTTCAATGATTGGAGACCGAATGCCAATACCTTGACTATAAAAATCCATTTTCTGAAAAGAAATGTAAGTGTATTGATGTATAAATTAAAACAAATCAAGCAATATTAATGATGTGTTGTTTGGATACAAATATTAAACAGAATTGTCTTATGTTTTATCAAAAAAAAATGTGGCCAGATTCTTCTTTTGCACTTTTGTTAAGAAATTGGTAAAGATCCAAGAATGTAAATTATTCCAAAACAGATTTGTTTTTGAATATTCTGAATTTTTCATCTTTAACATGGTATAGAATTATAAAAGATTATAAGAGAACAAGCTGGTTGTGTCATACAGAAGTGCTATAAAGTGGATTGAAGATTTAGTCTGTGGCAGAAACTAGAATTCACTTGAAACGTTTTTATGATCGAAGGATTTTGATGTAAAAGATGGTGAGTGGAACATTTTCATTACTGTTCTCATGACTGAATGATATAATATTTAAATTGAAATAATACACTACGTACTTTTCAACTATAACCTACACTTTATTCTAATAAAAAAGAATGGAACAGAAAACTCCTGATGTTTAATTTTTCCATTTTCTCTAAAGTTTCATTACTGTGCTTGCCATCGTTTACATTTATCCATTTTTATTAATAAATTATTTAAAAAATACCAAAATTACATTACTACACCCTTTAAAGATAATTGCTTTTTTAAGAAAATAAACTAGAATGAATAGGATTAGTAATGGTCTGTGACAGGAGTCCACTTTTTCTAGCATATTTTTTATGAGGAGGTCATTTGGCAAAGGCTGGTGGAATCTGCCAGACTATCAGGTAGAACCACGTTGCACTTCCTCCCAACGATCGCGCCATGATTTACAAATCATTTTCCTTTAATTATTTAATTTTCTTTCTAGTGAGATGGAAAATTAGATAGTTAAATTCAAAATATGTGAAGATTATTGTTAATACTGCAACATATTTATACATTAATAATTAAAGCATTAAATCAGATTTGACATTTCACCATACACCATTTAAAAAGAAATGTATAAGAATTTAAATGTCAATGATGTCTATGTAAATTCATAGAAAAAATTACTTAAACATGAATTTCTGTATAGTTTTAAACTTATTTATTAATATTTCATCTCTTAATCACAACTAAATAATATGTGATTAGCATCAATAAAGCCAAAGTTCTAACAGTGACTAAACAGTCAAGATTCAATAGATAAACTTCAAACTGCTATAGAAAATTGATTGGATTTATCTTGATATAAATTTTACAACTGAATGATTCACTAATTTTGATTTTCTGAGTCAAAAATCCTTACATATTGTCATGTCTCTAATATTTGTATGGAATGAAACAGATCCTTCTGCACCTTCAGTCAATGTTCTCGCTTTATGTAATTCATTTGTACACAAATTCAATTATCATAAAAAGTTTTCTTACATCTTACCACTTTAAACTCTCAAAAAATAAAATAAAACTTTATTTAGATAATAAATTTTAAAACAATTAAAAATATATTATGATATGTGTATTTTAATTTCAATTTTTTTAAATACTGATGTAATGTAAATTAAAAGCTATAAGTTCAACATAAATTCTATGAAAATCTTCATTTAATTAAAGCAAACAGCATTGATAATGTTCCTCGAGGCTTTGTATTATATTTAGTAATATAATATGATCCAAAATTTAATAAAATACAAGTTCTTAAAATATCCGAGAAATTTGTTTCCGATATCAAAATACATTCAAACCTCCAACAGAGGCTGCCTCTAGACTTCAGTAGTCATTTTGGGGGTCTCTTCAAAATGCTTACAAAAAGACCTCTGAACGACAGTCATCTCCAAGTGACAGCCACCTCTTTATGTTCTCGTCGACATCTACCGTTGGGAAGATTGACCATATTTAAATATCTTCTGCTTCTTACACCATTGACAGTGACATCAATAGTGTGTGATGAGTCATCACGACAACCAAAACTTAGAACTGATGGTTCATTTCTCTGTTTTGATTAAGAAAATGAAGTTATTTAGAATTTAAAACAGTTTTTTTTTCTCTCGGTGATAGTATTATGTTAACTATATCTTTTGCAAACATTACATTTTACATTCATTCAATCAATCTTTTCTTATACAATAAAGACAAGAATCTCACCTCTTGATTCTACAATTCAAACCAATTTCCAGCCATTTTAATTGTTTAATATATTATCAAGTGCCAGAAAATGTTACTCTGTAAAGTCTCTTGGTCTTCTGATAAAGAGTTTTAACGCACTAATTTGGAATTTGCAACAATTTTAAATAAATATCTTAAGTTTAACAGAATATGCAAATGCTTCAAAAATATGTTAAGAGCTTATATGGAAATAGAATAAATAATACATCGTAACACATTAACAAATGTTTATTCACAATTTTGATGTCTTNAATAAATATCATTGCCTTGATATTTATTAATCAAACAAATTGAAAAAATTTCTAAGAAGTTTTTATTTTGTTGGAAAGTAAGATAGTTTCCTTTGTTATTAAATATATTAATAAAAATAAATAAATAAATAAATAATCAATTTACACGTGACGAATAATTTCAGTTAACGCTTTGACATCTTGCAGGTTACGTTAAGGAGAAAATTAATATTGGAAATGAGTTACTTAAAGATGCTTCCAGCCGTCAGAGTTCTCATTTCAAATTGTCCTCCATGTGAAAAATTGTGTAGAATTTTAAGATTCGTACAGCTGCACGAGACTTTTGTGTTCTAAAATTGATTAAACTATTATGCAAAGAAAATATGATTGCTTACTAATTAACTTATATTAATATAATTAACAATTATGTGACAATATTTTAAGAAATACTGAAATTATTTATTAACCTATTAACTTTTGTAGCTCTTTTATAGTGTGAATCTAATGTAGAAGTTATTCAAGAGTAAAGGCAACTTTAGGATTTTGTCTCGGTTGCAATGAAACATATTTGATTCGGATCACCTAAAATCACGATCTTTCTGTCGCAAAATATGACAGAAAGATCATGTTTCTATTTATTACTGAAATTATGTTTAAACTATTATTCATTCTCTTGAAAATGGTATAACATATGTAAAAATCAAACAAATATTCCTATGCAATTATATTACAAAATGTGGTCTTCCAAATAGTATAGTGTTGCATATGACTGAAAACAGCTAGAAAGACCACCTTGCTGTATGAACACTGTAGTTATTTTAGTGTAATGGCTATTAAAGTAAACTTACTCTTACAAAATACTTTTGCTTTATAAAATTCTTATTAGAAAAAAACAAAGATTTTTACAAATATTAGGAAGGTAACTCCCCTTCTGTCTGTTCTGTGTGCACACTCTTGTTGTAGAATATCATAACATAAACCAAAACAAAGTGATTTACTGTCAGAACATAAATATAATTGACTAATTTTAAACATCAAATACTAAAGAATCATTAGATGATTTTGGGAACATGTTACACTACAGTGCTTCTTACGTTAATCATTTAATGTATGTATATTGTTTTGTATAACTTTCAGCAGTTTTATTTGTGAAAGGTCTATGTGAAACTATCTTTCTATATTTTAAAGTTAACAAATTAACAACAATTAGGAAACAAACCAAAACAAATTCAGATATTTAATTACGAGGTAATAAAATAAAACTATAATACTTGCTGCATCTAAGTGAAAAGCAGCTAAGTAAACAAGACAATGATAGTTTGTTTTATATAAGACAAATTATGTCATAACTCAGCTGCAGAAGCAAAGAACGCATCTAGATGCACCCCCATCTCTCTCAAAAATCGTTATCTGACGTATTTAACCCAAGTGTTCTACATCATCAACTCCAATGTTAAAATAGTATCTTGTACTATAAATTCTTTTGTAGAATTACATATTCTGTTATATTATTCTAAAGATCAAATATTCATAAACATTAATTGTGCTCAAATAAATTACTTTCTTTGGAATGACATTTGAATTGGAATCTTTGGAAACTTTTAAATCGTCCAAAGAAAACTACTTCTAGAAATTGTTTTTAATGTCAACTTTATTCTAAGAAAGTTTTAGAATTTTGTGAAAACAGAATAAAGAATTTGCCAAAAATACTTGAAGATAAAATAAACTATGTTGATCTCTATAATTTGGACAATGGACCTATGGCTCCGGAGGCCAAAAAACCCAAGAAATTTTTCTCATTCTGTCCCTCATCACCCATTTAGCCCACTACAGATCTGGCCAAATGCACTGTGGCCAGGTCCTTAATGAGCCAACCAAAAAAGAGTAAAAAAAAAAAGGGGAACTAATTCAGGCAATCTTTATTAAAAACAAGTTTTCATTACACAATGTATTGAGTTCAGAACATGTAAATTTTCAAATATTTTTCAAATAAAACTATTTGTGGCTAATCTCCAATTATATTTGATGAAGAAGCAATGTTATAAATTTGGGACATATTTAAATACTGTTTAATTTGAATATAAAGATATAGAAATTACAAAAAAAAAAATACTTAAGTGCTAAACATATTTAACATATTTATGTCATTCTCAAGCCAAACAATAAAAATAGCATTCAACTTTAATATCAAATAGAATAGAATTTTAAAGATATTATAATGCTAATGTTTCTGGCATAAGTATTTTATCTTTTCTAAATTTCCATATTTAATTAAAGAGTTTTTAAGTTAAAATATGGAAATAATAAAGAACTTTAAGTTTACTTTATTTAGTAGAAACTATAACTTCATTCAGTAGTCAAAATCTTAAGCATTTCCAAATTTTTTACAGCTCATCTTTATGTGTAATGTACAAAAATGATATAAATTCAATCACTTTCGGATGCAAACTACACATTCCAATAAATATCATTGCCTTAACAATAATATTCTTCATTAAATGCACTTTTTTAAAAAACTAGAAAGTTTTTATTGCATCAAATCTTTACTGAGTTATTGACAGCTGTTTTAGAAAAAAAAATTATGCAATCAAATAACTTCACCTTTTCCTTTACTTTGGCAAATTACAATTAAAATTAAATCTAACGTAAGTTGTGAATACAACACTCAATAGCCATAAACTGAGTTACAATAATACTTCCCAGAAAATGGTGGGATATGTACAGGGTGGACCATACATACATTTGTCCAGGTGTAAGACTTAAATTATTCAAAATGTGTATATGCAATTTGATTTTAATAAAATGCAATTAATTAAGTAACAAATGAACTATAAAACAGTTTTCAAAATGTTTGCCTTCAGACACAATCAAATTCTGCAGGAATACATAAAATTGTTTATATAGTTAATATAGTGTCTTACTGATGATGAAATTTCTTTTGTTGTGTGTCTGATGTGCTTCCGAACAATCTGCAAGGTATGAATTGTAGATATGCCAATTTTATCTTTAATAGTTCTTAGTATTGCAAGTCTACAGAGTTTAAATCTGGGCTACGTGGAGCCTTTTCTGCTATCAATCCGGGACCAAATACAGAGTGTTTTGAAAATTAATGTCTTTTCTTTTCTATTGCATTCATTTTAATTTGGATTTGATAAAGTAGTAGGACCACACCCTTTTTCTTTCCCATGGAATTTCAACAGGTACTAACATCTCACAGGCAAGTGATATAATTTGGTTTACAATGGCATCTCTTATTACATCATCCACTATAGAGAAATAGACAGCTGTCATGTAATTGTTTTAAACAAAAAGATGAAAACTATTGCAAATCCATGCCAAAATGTTGGAAATGTATTCTGAAGAGTGCACAAATTATTCCAACATTTGACAATGGTGTAAAATGTTCAAATAAAAGTGAACAAGACTTTGCAATGGGTGGCGATCTGGCCGCAAGCACAGAAGGTTGTGGAAAGCATTTTGGCCTAGGATCAAGAACTTTTCCACTTCCACTAGTGCCTAGTGACTACTATCTATTTGGTCCAAAGTAAAATGTTTCTCGGAGAAAAGAGATTTTAAACAGATGAGGAACTGATATCCAAGACTCAACTCTCAAAAAACAGACAGAGTACAGTAGACTCCCCCTATAACGCTTAGATACGTTCCACGCTAATCGAATTTTACGTTGTAGGAATGATTAAATACATGAGCCAATCGCAGCCCGATAGGTGGGAACTTTACGGACTAAGGCTGTTTGAAAGGTTTTCTTCTATAAAATTAACCGATTCTAGACTAATTAGACTCAACATTTCCAAAATACGTATAATTTTTTGGGAATAATCTGTATAAACTATGCTATAAACAAAAAATTGTAGGATTACTTACCGAGTGTGTACCGTTCGACTACGCCGTTGCTTAAAGCTGGTTTTCATCGCGGAACAGCACATGAAACGACGGCCGCAATTTCTGATAACGAATTTTTGGCAGAAAAATAACTTGACCTTTGGAGACATCATTAATATAAATAATTTTTATGGCCGTTGAATAAGAAGTGTTTCTTTCACAAGAAATGTATAAAATTAGTGCTGTATTAGACTTACGGTACCTAATTTACATACTGTACAGACGATAATAAACTCAACTTACTAGCCTAAAATCTCCGTAGCGTGTTGCCAGGCGGCAGAAAGCATATATATAATTATAATAAAGTTACAATAAATTAAGTTAATATATAATTATATATACAGTACCTAATTTATATATAATTAATATATAATTATATGTACAGTACCTAATTTATATATAATTTATATATAATACTAAACAGACGATAGCAAACTCAATTTAGCCGCTCCGTAGCGTGGCGCAGTATCGGAGGTAAGTAGTTCGGCTGCTCATCCACTATTGGTCCAGACTCTATCAATCTTGTCACGAAACGACGTTATAGGAGGTACTTTATACGAAAGTTTCTACAATTTTTTCGCTACGTTATAGGAATTGTCGTTATAGGAACGTACGTTATAGGGGGGTCGACTGTATTTTCAACCTCGTGAAGTGCAAGGATAAGTGCATAAATGTTTCATATATAGAAAAATAGGTCTGTACTTGTATTTCATTTTGTATATTCAGTTTGAATAAAATGCATTATCTGAAAAATTTAAAACTTAAAATGATGTTACATTTAAGCACCTTTGTATTTGTTTGAGGTCATCAAGAACTTCTCAAGCACTTCTTGATCATTTGATAGAGAAGTAATCGTCCCCTCTATCAAATGCTCATACACAACTTGTTTCTAAGAAACCATTCAAAAAATACAGTATTTTCTCTCCAAGACACATATATGCCCCATCCCGTAATTCCAATATGTACAATGCAAAACAATCTCAGAAGCAGTTACATACAAACACAAAAATTTCCAACAATAGAAAAAAGATTAAATAAATAAAACATTCCATAACTCATAGCAAAGAACAAAAAACTATCTTCTGTACAGTTTTTCTTTTAGCTATCATATTTCTCTCCATCCAAACATTCTCATCTCAGATCCATCCAGTTTGATTTCCAGACTCAAACTGAACTTTTTCTTGGTTCTCCTAATTACCACTTCCTTAATTGAAGGTGGCAATGAATCTCACTGGGAGGGATCTTAGCCCTCCAGCCCCACCCAGTTTGAGAATGTTCAACACAATTACAATATATTTAAATATTTGTAATTTTCATCCATCATCAGAGATCCTTAACAAATGTTTATAAAATATATAATGAATTCTTCAGAATATAAAATTCTGAAAACTTATTAGATAAAGTTCATTAAGAGAACAAAGTCTTCAGAGCATTTAAAAATCAAAAACTTCTTGAAGACAAAGAAAGTCAGAAAATATAAACATCATACAAAACCCGATTCGTTACTGTAAAGCTACAACAACTACTGATTGATTTTGTCCTAGAGGAAGGTGCCTAATACCTCCTTCTAGAGACAAAATTAATTGGTAATTCAAAATTAAATTTAATATTAATATTGCCAAAATATAGCCTGATATTATATGGTAGTTGGTGTAGCTTTATTGAAAGTGGAAAAAAAGTAAATATTAAAGTTTTGCAAATAAGTAAAGTGAAACAAGGACAATTTCTTTAATCACATCATACTTTCAGACAACTGTATTCATTCTGATTAATTATTTATTTCTTTTAAGTCTTTCATAAGATATTTACTAAGTATAAACATTCCAAGGTATGATGTTTTGATCATATCAAGCTTTTTTGAAAAATATTTACTATATCCCAAAGCAGTCGGCCTCTACCATCTGGCAGTCGGACAAAAGATATTAGTCAAATGAGGGTTCTTCAATGAGGGTTCTCACCCATCTTTGGAAATAAACTAGATAGAAATCTTCGAAAGAAGAAAATTTTTAAAGAAATAAAGAAACATTTTTTTCCTTACCAAAGAGTGATAAAAAGTGCTTCTAACATAAACTCTTATTGATAAATCATCAATGAAGATGTAAAAACATTTTGAAATAGTATTTAGAATTTGTCGGGAATAACATGGGACAGGTAAATGGGTTTTTTCAAAGATTTGTTTGTCAAAATTTGATTTTGCAATACTGTATTTGAACGTCAAACTTCCCAATGAGCAACATGCACAAATCTCACATTAGCACCTATTTACAGAAAGAGTGCCGCCATTTTGTATTTTATTTTGACTCGGTTCTCGGTCCCGAGTACCTATAAGTCTGTTTTTTTTTATGTGCACATGATTTGGGCACAGAGTATTTGGTGTCCAAATCATGTGCACATAAAATTGCAATTCCTGACATGTACTCCTTCATACCTCTAAGGAGTCCAGCCATTACAGCACCACAATTTTATAAACAAGACAGTCTTGTCAAAAATACAGTTTTAACTGTACAGTATAATATCAAAATAGCAAAAAACAACAAATATAGTATTTAAATGTCGAATCATACATAGTTAAAACAGAGAGTTACTTCAATCAAAGAAGAGAAACTATAAAATAGGATCTACCATATTTAATTGTATTAAAATATTAACTTTGATATTAAATACTTTCCAAAATATGCCAAATAGGAAGACTTCTATATATTTTGTAGTAGTTAAAAATTGGGTATTGAAAGCTATTGAAAATTATTGAAAGTTAAAACTAATATGGAATTAATTAAGTTACATTCAGAAATTCGAAAGCAAACTAATCAAATTTTTAAAAATGTAATATAAATTTTGAAATAAATAAATATCTTACCCAATAACTAAATTTACAATACTCAAATGAAATATTTTTTTATCAGGATCTTCATAAGCTAATTGTTCTTCTTCTTTTTCAATTTTTCTCATTAATTCTTCTGCCTATTTGATAAATACAAAATTTTATACCTATGAAACTTTTGAAGATGTGAAAAGTTTAAAAGTAAAAATAATCCTCATTTAAATATCTACATAAAGGAAAAAAAAGTCAGCCAAAAATAAAAGTTCTAAAATATTTAGAGCCTGAATATATTAATCAAGATTAAATGCTTTTCAAGATAGTTTGTCTCATCATTGGATCATGATAGTTCTAATTTGAACAAAGAATAGTTTTCAAATATTCTGCCAATGTTACTGAAATATTCAAAATATATTACATCACCCAAATCACCAAAATATATCACACAGTTCCAAGCCTTGCTTTTGTTTACAGGAGTTGAAAAAACATCCTGGATCAAAGGAAAGAAGTAATGGATAGAAGGCGTTGTCAAGCGCTGGGCTAAGTGGGTACCCATTGAAACCCGGTACATTTCTTTTTTTTTTTTCTTTTTTTTTTTGTGGATAATCACTGTGATTGGTGATTACATAATTCTGACTTTGGATGACTGCATTTCCATTGTTTATGGCAAAAAACATCTATAAAAAGAGAAGCATGAAAGAGGAAGGAGAGTTGGTGTCTGCGAAAGCCTAAGTGGGAGATATAGAGTAAGCTAGAAATGGAAATGGAGGTCAACAAGTTTAAAAAGTCTAGAATGGCAGGTACCCAAATGAGTCTGCAGGAATGATTAAACAGCTAACCATCAGTGTTGGAAATAGGAAGATATTTTACCCAGAATACCTGCCAGAGGTTTCTCTTTAGTAAACTTTGTAACCTACAGAGCTGACATCATCACTCCTCCTCATACTTAATGTAATTTCAATGCTTGCTAAGAACCTCAGTTTAGTATGGTGTGATTTTGTGCATCTCTGTGAATAATATATCAGTTTTATATATAAATAATTTTTTTCTTTTATCAGTCAAAGAATAGATATAAAATATTTAGACTTCTAAATATTTTATATCTTTAAATAAACATTCTTTGGAATATTTGCAGTGCTACTGTTTAGCAGAATTATTCCAAAGGAAACCAAAAACATGCATTGTGGGAGAACTGAATGTTAGCCTTCACTGAAAGGAACATTGTAAACTTCACCATAACTTTTGTGTTTTAGTCATCTTGAATTTTCACTAAATCATATGAATTAACCGACTGTAATGTAAAATAAAGATATAATATTAACAGTAGTAATGTTACAATATAATGTTGATAGTTCTAATTTGTTTGAATTAGAATTATTGTGATCTGCTGATGTGACAAAATGTCTTGAAAAACATTTAATTTTGATTAAAGTATTCAGACTCCTAAATATTTTGGCACTTTTTTAACTAATTGTTTCAATGGGGTTGTATATATCTGAGGATAGAGAAAAAATTTATACTCATATGATTATTTAATTTAGTTTTTATTTATTGCATTCTTTCAATTCAAGATGATAAATATTATCTCAATTCATAAATAAATGAAAGAAAAAAGAAATTACCTCTTCATTCTGACTTGTCATAATGTACGACACACAAAGGTTTGCAAGAACAATTGCACTTACATTTAATATCTACGTTATAAATAATAATAATTTATTACATTCACATTATTAAAAGCATCAAAAAATATAAAAGAGTTCATTAAATCTTACATTATCATAATGTTTTTTAACAATTGGCTCGTAAAATCCGGTAGCTTCTTTGAATTTATTTTCTTGCATAAAGAGAACATGGGCAACATTAAGTTTCCAAATATCATGCTCATTGCAAAATTCAACCGATTTACGAAACACTTTCTCTACCTGCTGATAATTTTCCATTTCCCAATAAATTTTCGCTTGGGCCATAAGAACTGGAATGTATCTTAAAAATTCAAAAATAATCATTCAATTAATTTTTCAAATATTACAAAATTTTAAGCAATTTATTAAAATATATAATAATAGCTAAATGACTAAAATAAATAGGCACTTATGCTGAGGAATCTGGATTTCAGTACAAATTGGATTCTCAGAAATTTTCAGATACAGTAATACTCCGAACTTACGTGATAGGTGGGACCGAGCGATAACCGCGTAAGTCGAATTCACGTAAGTTGGGGTATAATTTTGCAATTTGTGTAAAATCCAAGTTGGATGTATGTAAGCTAATAAATGTTCTCGTTAATCTTATTGTCTTTTGATTAGTTCACGGTTACGAGAAATCACCACATAGAGTCTCTCGAGTCTCCATAGATATAACAAACACAAAAATAAATAACACAAAATAAATTGTAGCTATGTGTCGATTCCGCGCGACACGTCTGAACATGTAAGCTGAACAATAGTGTGGCGGGAGTGAGTAAACAAGAATTTCGTGGTGTTCAAACAAAAGACGAATCAACGAGATTTGAAAATCGCGTAACTCCAGGTTTGTGTAAGTCGGGGTAGCATAAGTCGAGGTATTAATGTATGCCACATCATCTGTGACTGTGCCCACAACAGACATTTATGTGATGAGAGATGGTCTTCCATCGTGCCAGCTTAGTCAGTTAATAAATAAAGACTTTCTTCTTGCCAAAAATAGAACAGCCAAATAATAATAATGATAATAATAATATATTCATACACAGTCTTAAATTTTTATCAGTCGTGTTTTTTTCCATTTATGGGATGTTAAAGAATCTGTCCAATGTTGATTTCTTTTTCCTCTTCAGGATTTTTTGGAAGTAATTAATAGCATTGTCATTGTAGAGATTCAAAAACCTATTATCGTGAACCTTGTTTAAATGCCATTCTAAGACTGTTATTCTGACATCTTTCCACTTCTTCAAAAGATCTTTAATAGCAGATGTCTACATTGTTCTTCTTTCATCTTTTTTTTCAGAAAAAAAAACACATCTTGCTGAGATTCTTGGTTCTTCATTCAAGAGTTCTTGTAGTTCATCTGTCATCAAATCAGTTTCAGGTTTCATTATGAACTCTTCAATGTCATCTTCATTCACCTCCAATTTGAGATCTCTAGCAGTTGTCACAATTTCATCCATAATTTCAGGGACATCATCTCCATCTCCCTGAATGCAGGAGGAATACAGCTTTCACCAAGTAGAATTCAACTGTCATTGAATAAGTTCTGACCAAGTCTTTTGAATGAGTCTGATAGCTTTGAGAATATCAAATTTTTCTTTCCAAAACATTTTTAATGTCATCATTGAAGAGAACTGGCATGCTTCAAAACACCTTAAATTATATTTCCTCATGTGACAAATGTGGAGTTTATTTCTTCAGTTCTCCAAAAATTTCTCTAGCTTTCTCTTGAATGATAGTCATACTAGTTACATCTATTTTCATTTCCCTTTCTTTTATCTAAATTAAAAACAATCTCTCCATTTTATCATGGATGGCACATCTTTGTTTCTCAGATGTAATTTTCATTACGCCTTTAGCTACTTGAGCTTCTTGATTATATTTTGCTTAACTAAGATTGTGCCTACTGTAGACCTGTTGAAGCNCGATGACGTTTTACGTATTATAGGAGTTATTTTTACCGTTGTTTACGGATTTGTTTACAATTTTTATAGGAATCATAACTATAGGAAACGGTTTTATAGGGGGATCTACTGTATTAATGTAAGTTGTTATAAAACACCTTTCAAGAGCTTCATCATAATCGTTTACAGCTTTTTTCACACCATCATCATTATGATTTTGTCTTGCTTCCTGGACTTGCTTTGTCAATTTTCTTAACATTTCAGTATGGTGAGCAGCCATTTCATCAAATTTACGATAAGCTTCTTCTGGTGATGTTTGTTGAGTAATTAAAGCATCTAAAAAGTCAAACAGATACTGGAAAAAAATTATATATTAATTTTTAACAAAACTGTAAATTTACAATATTAATTGTCTTAACAATATATATATTTAAATTTTTGAAATCAATTAATAATTCATTTCAAAATCTTATACAGATAAAACATAATTCTACATTGTAAAACATAAAATGGTAATGGTCAAAATTATTTTTAAGTTTTTTATTTGTAAAATGTTCAATACAAAATTGCTCTAATAACAGACTTTTGCAATGACCACTTCATATTAATTGGAAACTCCACCACTATCATTTTATATTCTACAATATGTAAATTTAAAAAAAAAACCAGTTCTGACAAAAACAATCAATGACAATTGGTATAATATTCAGGCTTCCATTATAATCAATAATAAAAACAGCATGGTAGTTTATTACAGTGGCCTGGATTTTTTATTTTTATTTTACTCTTTCTGCCACATGAACACTAAAAGGACCTGTTTCTCAAGTATGTTCTGGGTTTGGCCAGGCTTGCAGTGAGATGGCTGAGTGGCAAGAGATAGCGCTCGACATATTTGAACTACCTCGAAAATTCCTGGATTTATTTGACCTGTCCGGATTTGTTCCTGCGTTCCCTGGAGTGGTATGCTGTTATCTCTTAACAACTTGCCCATATGGCCGTCATATGTTTTCTTGTTAAAGTGAAGTGGCCATCACAACAGTTCACCACCAGTATAATTTTTTATTGAACTTTTCACTGGTTTAAAATTTAAACATAATTTCATTTTAATTTGCTTTTCAAGCAGATCACTTATTAATTTATATTATTTTTTTGTTATAGAAACATAAAACACTTGTACTAAAATAAATAAATAAATATTGACGTTTTTGGGCTATTTTAAAANATTATAATCAATAATAAAAACAGCATGGTAGTTTATTACAGTGGCCTGGATTTTTTATTTTTATTTTACTCTTTCTGCCACATGAACACTAAAAGGACCTGTTTCTCAAGTATGTTCTGGGTTTGGCCAGGCTTGCAGTGAGATGGCTGAGTGGCAAGAGATAGCGCTCGACATATTTGAACTACCTCGAAAATTCCTGGATTTATTTGACCTGTCCGGATTTGTTCCTGCGTTCCCTGGAGTGGTATGCTGTTATCTCTTAACAACTTGCCCATATGGCCGTCATATGGTTTCTTGTTAAAGTGAAGTGGCCATCACAACAGTTCACCACCAGTATAATTTTTTATTGAACTTTTCACTGGTTTAAAATTTAAACATAATTTCATTTTAATTTGCTTTTCAAGCAGATCACTTATTAATTTATATTATTTTTTTGTTATAGAAACATAAAACACTTGTACTAAAATAAATAAATAAATATTGACGTTTTTGGGCTATTTTAAAAATAATAAATTAATTAATTTATTATATACTCATAATTTGAGGCTTACATAAGTAGTAGACTGTAACTTATGAGGTTTGTCTAAGTACATTCTATGAAGTTCACTTAACAATATATTTCTTGGAATCATTAAGTGGCACAGACCTGTATATCAGAATTACAATCATTTCTTATACACATATAAGAAATTCTGATACTTGTACATCTTTCATATACAAGATTAAGAAATTAGTGAACATAATTTACTTATGATATTATTAAATTTAATTTGATATTCATTATATTCATTAATTTATATTCATTAAAATTCAATTAAAGCCAAATAACTGCCAGATTACATTACGCTATATTAATGCTACTAATTACTAATTAAATGCCAAGTAATTTGGCCTAGAAATAGGCATTAGATGCTATCTATTGATAAATTTAATAATTATAATTTCTTTAAAAAAAATTTCAACGAGCAATAAAAATGTTCACATCTTGATGAAAAAGTTCCACAACTGATAAAATCATTTCTCACAACAGACCTTTCTCTGTAGGCTACTGCTGAAGCCCAGAGTCTTATCTTCTTCCTGTAGCCGATCTCTGTCGAAACTGTCCCAATCACTTTACATAATTATTAACAAATTTTTAAAACTTGTAAAAACAGGACATTGTCAGATTTTCATTTCTTAGTGTTTTAATAATTCATTCAGAAGGTTCTGGAAGAAAAGAATTGACCTGAAGCAGAATCAAACCTGTAATTCTGCTTGCCATGTGGACATATTATTGTCATTAACTAGTATGGTTATTTAATAAAAAGTAAAATACAATGGCAAAATAGCAAGCAAAATTGGACTCGTATTCAGATGTATTTTACTTTTTATTAAATTGTAATTCTGCCAGCCCTTTTCTACAAAGAAATATTATATTTTTAATTGTGTTGGGATTGTCACCTTTGGACATTTTAAACTGTTTTGCATATTTGTGCAGAGGCATAGCCTCTAAAGAAAGGTTGTCTCTGCAATAGAAATAGTTGTTCTGGTGATTGGACATGGCAAGCAAAATTGGACTCGTATTCAGATGTATTGTAATTCTGCCAGCCCTTTTCTACAAAGAAATAGTATGGTTATATCTATATTCATAGTTCTGGAAGCAAAGATCAGATAGTAGTCCAAGTAGCATAACTGGCAATGCATCCATATGGCAAGCAGCAGTTGTGGATTCAAGTCCCAGTTTGAGCCAAATCTTTTCTTCCAGAACCTCTGAAATTAATTATTAAAATATTGATATAATTATAATTATTATTAAATTTAATTTGATATTCATTATATTCATTAATTTATATTCATTAAAATTCAATTAAAGCCAAATAACTGCCAGATTACATTACGCTATATTAATGCTACTAATTACTAATTAAATGCCAAGTAATTTGGCCTAGAAATAGGCATTAGATGCTATCTATTGATAAATTTAATAATTATAATTTCTTTAAAAAAAATTTCAACGAGCAATAAAAATGTTCACATCTTGATGAAAAAGTTCCACAACTGATAAAATCATTTCTCACAACAGACCTTTCTCTGTAGGCTACTGCTGAAGCCCAGAGTCTTATCTTCTTCCTGTAGCCGATCTCTGTCGAAACTGTCCCAATCACTTTACATAATTATTAACAAATTTTTAAAACTTGTAAAAACAGGACATTGTCAGATTTTCATTTCTTAGTGTTTTAATAATTCATTCAGAAGGTTCTGGAAGAAAAGAATTGACCTGAAGCAGAATCAAACCTGTAATTCTGCTTGCCATGTGGACATATTATTGTCATTAACTAGTATGGTTATTTAATAAAAAGTAAAATACAATGGCAAAATAGCAAGCAAAATTGGACTCGTATTCAGATGTATTTTACTTTTTATTAAATTGTAATTCTGCCAGCCCTTTTCTACAAAGAAATATTATATTTTTAATTGTGTTGGGATTGTCACCTTTGGACATTTTAAACTGTTTTGCATATTTGTGCAGAGGCATAGCCTCTAAAGAAAGGTTGTCTCTGCAATAGAAATAGTTGTTCTGGTGATTGGACATGGCAAGCAAAATTGGACTCGTATTCAGATGTATTGTAATTCTGCCAGCCCTTTTCTACAAAGAAATAGTATGGTTATATCTATATTCATAGTTCTGGAAGCAAAGATCAGATAGTAGTCCAAGTAGCATAACTGGCAATGCATCCATATGGCAAGCAGCAGTTGTGGATTCAAGTCCCAGTTTGAGCCAAATCTTTTCTTCCAGAACCTCTGAAATTAATTATTAAAATATTGATTTAATTATAATTATTAAATTTATCAAAAGACAGCACTTAATGCCTACCTCTAAGCCAAATTACCTGACATCCCCTTAAGCCCATAACCTGAGATATCTCGGGCAAGTTACATAGCATTACGAAAAACACGGGTGTTTGGGCCCCCCCAATTTTTTTTTTTTTGGAATTTTTGGAATGTTTTTTAGATCCCCAAATTTTTTCAAAATTTTTTGCCTGCGCAAAAAAATTTTATCGTGATTTTAAAAAACCTTTAATGACATGCGCTTCACGCTTTATTGCTTTTTAATTGTTTTTTAATGAGAGTTTGATATCAAATTTCATTCATCATTCTAAAGTTGTAGTGCACCGATTTTCCTTCGGTAAAGTTATTTAAAGCTAGTTTCTAATGTCAAAAACGACCTCCGATAGTTTTTTAATTTTTTAAATTAATAGATTTTATTATATATAAGTTTAATTAAGCCAGGGGGATCGGAAATCGCAATTAAAATTTTAATTTTTTAAAAATATTTAAAAATATACGGCCAACTAGTAGTCACCCTACTATAAACACATCGCCTCCTGAGACTTCTATGAGAATGTCCCGGAAAATCTGACTCCAGCTGTTCTCAAGGTCATCCAGCTGTGTAAACAATGACTCATCTGTGTTATATTTCACAGAAAGACAAGGCAAAGGAAAATAAAATTTGAAGCTTTTTCTTGAAAATAAACGCATTTCTTTCGTTTTTTTCAGTTTTAAGTATTTTTTACATTTAATTAAATTAATAATTATATAATATCAAAAATGTCAATGTCCTTAAGGGGTTAATTAGTAATTAGTAGCATTAATATAACCCAATGTAATCCATCAATCATTTGGCTTTAAAGAAAGGTAGAAAGAAACTTTAATCTAAAATCAGGTTTTTAGATGTTTATATTAAAATTAAATATTTTAGCATCTGTTAAAATTTGGCATAAATTAATTTAAAAAGNTTTTTTTTTGAATTTTTGGAATGTTTTTTAGATCCCCAAATTTTTTCAAAATTTTTTGCCTGCGCAAAAAAATTTTATCGTGATTTTAAAAAACCTTTAATGACATGCGCTTCACGCTTTATTGCTTTTTAATTGTTTTTTAATGAGAGTTTGATATCAAATTTCATTCATCATTCTAAAGTTGTAGTGCACCGATTTTCCTTCGGTAAAGTTATTTAAAGCTAGTTTCTAATGTCAAAAACGACCTCCGATAGTTTTTTAATTTTTTAAATTAATAGATTTTATTATATATAAGTTTAATTAAGCCAGGGGGGTCGGAAATCGCAATTAAAATTTTAATTTTTTAAAAATATTTAAAAATATACGGCCAACTAGTAGTCACCCTACTATAAACACATCGCCTCCTGAGACTTCTATGAGAATGTCCCGGAAAATCTGACTCCAGCTGTTCTCAAGGTCATCCAGCTGTGTAAACAATGACTCATCTGTGTTATATTTCACAGAAAGACAAGGCAAAGGAAAATAAAATTTGAAGCTTTTTCTTGAAAATAAACGCATTTCTTTCGTTTTTTTCAGTTTTAAGTATTTTTTACATTTAATTAAATTAATAATTATATAATATCAAAAATGTCAATGTCCTTAAGGGGTTAATTAGTAATTAGTAGCATTAATATAACCCAATGTAATCCATCAATCATTTGGCTTTAAAGAAAGGTAGAAAGAAACTTTAATCTAAAATCAGGTTTTTAGATGTTTATATTAAAATTAAATATTTTAGCATCTGTTAAAATTTGGCATAAATTAATTTAAAAAGAAGCTTTAAATATACTTACTGGAGACAAATATTTATAAGTCAAATGAGCATTCTCAGCCAGAACATCTGCAGCCAAATCATAATACTGAAAAGCAAATAATAACAATAAAATGATATGCAGCATAAAAATATATTTTATGCACTTTATAAAAAACAATTACTTCATATTTGCAATACAATAACAATAAATTTCCAAATGTTTCAGGTGGAAATGGATTTTGTTGAATTAAAAATTGTAACTTTTCAAATCCTTCGGTTGGTTGAGTTTCCATATTCATCAAAGCTTGATTATGCAGTGTAACCGCATCTAATTCCTCTTCTGACCTCGGTGGCATGTCTGTCAATGCTTCTCGAGCAGCATCATCTATTAAAAATAGAACAATTTTGTAATTAAACAATAATTAGAATAAAAAAATTATAAAACAATTTTTCTGGTTTGTTATGTATTATAAAATTATGGGACTGTCCATATATCACATTATATTACAAGGGAGTGGATAAGAAGTAATCATTATAATGTATTACAAGGGGGTGAATAGTGTTTACAAAAATGTTATTTAATGCTAGGATCTCAACTTTTGGGTAACAGAACAATTATTTAGTTAGTTTTGCAACATTAACTATACTGTTTACGTCCCTGTTTTGTATGTTATGCATGTAATTAATAAAATAATGTAAGATTTGATAGCCTGAGCAATGTATCATTCTTTGATACAATTAAGGGAGCTGATTGAGGATACGTATTAGCAATTTGACAAATGGATATGTATGATGGAAGAGTGGTAATTGAAAAGTATAAAAATATTGTTACATAATCTATGGATGATCCCTATATTAATTTACAAAGTTTTAAAATAATATGTTTATTAGATTAAAGTTTATTTCATTTGGCTAATAAATAATTACAATAATTATATTTTTATTTCAGTCACTCTAAGGATGTGACTATGCAGATGCGAGTGAGCAATTTTCCAAGCAAGTGAGAATATGTGACAAAAAGAGATGATGGCATTTCATGCTCTCTGTTTCTCACTCTCATCTGTGTAGTTGTAATAAATGAGAGTTAGAAACAGAGAGCGTGAAATGTCATCACCTCTTCTTGCTACATATTCTTACTTGCTCACAACTGCATAGTCGCACCCTAAGTCTGAATATAATTTAAGATAGGATTATATGAACAAGATAACTGATCAATGTTTATTTGTTTATCAGCAATCATTAGAAAAAAAATAAACTGATTTAAAAATTTGTAGTGTTTGCTTTCTTTTGAGTAAACATGAAAAGATATTAATATCCATATTCAGTTTGAGAGTTGGAGTTAAAAGTTAACCAAAAAGCATTCACATACTAAAAGTGTGAGGGGCTCAGCTGTGGATAGAGTGGTAAGACTCTAGTATCACTTAATCAGCATCTATTCTTTAGAATAGCCCTCTGTTTGTCTGAAAGGATGGTTTTCTATTGAAGAAAGTCGAGTGCAGAGGGACTTACAGATTGAAGATTATTTTAAAGCGGAATTAGAGGATTTCGTAATCACTCATTCCCTCGTCAGGATTCCCGACACCAGTTAATCAAATTTAGATACACGGATTAATACGCGTTTCATTTGTGGAGAGAATATGTTTGATTCAGACACTTGAGACATTCCTTTAACAATAATAATAGCTAAATTTAATAAGACAAAAGAATAAAACTATACACAATGGAATAATTAATATAAAAGTTTCGAGAGAGAGAGCTCACAATTTTCTATTATGATCATACTACCTCTGTAGGTTTCCTCTTCTTCTTTATCTTTAGTTTCTTTATACTTTAATTCATGCAGTTCTTATACTTCAGTTCGTGGTAAGGTCTTGAGTGGCACATAATAAAAATTTTCCTATCTTACTAACTTGAACTCATTATTAAAATCTGCAGGATATGACTATGGGGGTTGGCCATCGGGATGCGGTATTGAATACGTTTGTCTTCTATGAGATTCCTCGGCGTACTCCTAACTAAGGGTGTTGGCCTTAGGGAGCCAATATGGAATACGTTTGTCTTCTATGAGATCTTCTGGAGTACTCCCCGAATCGTGCAAAATCATTTCTATTTCTCATGATTTTCATCCAATCAACATTTTGGATTCTCTCACATGAACAGAGGAAAAGGGGATTTATCGAGGGGTCGACAGTTCCCAGGGTGCTGAGATTGTTAGTAGATAAGGGTAAAACAAAAGGATGTTTCAACTTCCGTTAAAGGAAGTGACTTTTTATCAATTTCCCACAATTTCCCACTTTTTATCAATTTCCTTTTTAGAAAAATGATATTTTCTCACCAAAATTAAAGAATATTTTCCACTAAAAATTTAACTTTATAATTAAATTATTAATTAGTCACAGGGTCTATTCAGAGCTCACAAAAGTAAAGTGAATGGTAATTGGCTAACTTCTAATTCTAACTCTTGCCTTGGTTGTGAATATGGCCATTAGATAGTCAATTATAATAATTATTTTATAAATAAGACTCAATATGGACTATAAGTATAAATACAAAAATAATTAATATCTTTAAAAATTCCATATATGAGAATTAACCAATGTAAAAACTTTCTTGTACAAACATTTTGTAAAAATTTATACTTACAGTAATGAAGCTAATAAAGATATTACATCTTTATTAGCTCTATTTTCATTCATTTAATAGAAATAAAAAAGAATCCTCATTTTCTATCTATAATATGTTTAAATTCAATTTAAGATGCAAACCTTTTATAAATGTATTTTAAACCAAAAACAGTTGTTTAGACAATGTGAGGCCCCAGAAAGGTCTGAATCATCACAAAATTCCCAAAAATTCAGTTGACTAGGAGGAAAAAACTTATTTGTTTAAAAAGGCAAGAAAAATTGTTTGTAGTCAGATACCCTTTTGTTTATATTAGAAGGCGATGCAGAGTCGTAAATTTTAGTTGGAATGTAGTCTATGATTGACCATCTCTAGTTGAGAGATTGAAGTCAACTCCAAGTTGACCTCTCCTGCACTCAGAGTCAGGATCCTGTTATGCTTAGTAATGTAGAAATGACCATTTGAAAAGTGCAGAGGAGGGAAATCAACCAATTGGAATAGCCAATCGAAAGATTCAGATTAATATAATCTCCGATCATCAAGGACACAACATACTCGGTTAGTCAAGACTCAATGTAGCAACATGCTAAACACATTGTGGCACTCCGGATTGTGTCAGCTACCTGGATATTGTGTTGCTGTGTCTGTCTAAGAAAAATTGAAATTGCTAAGTTTCCTCTCCTACTTTTCCATCCCCTCCAGCCATGAAGTTGGAAGTTAAGTGAACCACCTGCTTAGTGTTTGGCAAACCACCTGCCCAACATCATTACGATACTGCCTCAGGACTGTTGTTTATCTTCACCGTCCCCCAAAACAGATCCTTAAACTGAAAGACATACGTTTGGACTGTCTAAGGACTATTTAAACCATTGCCCAAAAGGAATCTTTCTGTAAATTCTGTAAGCATCCTTTTGTCTTAATAAACGGGTTGATTGTAAAGGCACATGTCACCTCTGTCTCCATGACCACCACCCACATACAGAAAAGACCTTAGACCATTCCTGATGTGGAGTTAATAGATTTCCTTAAAAGTCGGCAATCACACAATAATGTTAAAAATAGCATTTTAAAAGTATTACTATAACTATAAAAACAATACTGGAAGGAGGAGATAATATCTTAACTTTTAGAATGCTGGAAATCTTTACCTCTATGTAACCCTTGATACATGCAGTTATAGCACATATTAAAGTTAACAATCAATGGGAAATAAATTAATTTGTGAGTAATGTCATTAATAATTTGTCTGGAATCATAACTTTTTACTATTTGTTTGGGAGGAGTAAAAATGTAGAAAATGAAGAAATCAAAATAATTAATTAATAATTCTTCAATAATTTGTTAAAAGATTTTAGACAAAGTAGAAAATACATGCACAAAACAAATAACAAAATAACATTAAAGATTGATTGTAAAGAGTTTAGAGTAACTACTAGAGCAGTCCCCAAAAACCACAAACCAAAAAATTTTAAAAATCAACTACAGTAAAATATTTATCAAGTATTGCCTACATGGTTCTTGCCTTCTTGTTTCTTCATAAAGTTTTTTGTATAAACTGAAAAATTATAACAGAAATGTTTGCAAAAATACATTAAATGTGAAAATAGAAATTAAATTACACTGGTCAACAGCCAAAAAGCTTCCAAAACCAAAGTAGCTGAATATGATTATTCAAGGGTGCTGAATATGAATAGGGCAAAAATACAACAAGCGGCTAGAGTGTGCTGTGAATCAACTCTTGCCAGGCCATTGACAAAAGCATCTCCTCTTTAAATTGTAAAAAAAACCATTCAAACCTGATGCAGAGCCCAGAAAGGGTTCAAAAATGTTCGTTTCTTTCGATGTTACCACATCATAAATTGGTTCTGTGTACATAATTTTTTACAATTATGAAATTTAAATTCAAACATAAAGACAAATTAAATGTTGTGTAGATAGTCAACAACATAGATTGTAGATTAGTGCTACTTTACCATATGAAAAGGATTACATTGAAAAAGTAGCAGTCTTCTTTGTATATACAGTGTGACCCATAGCCTTGAGAGCTCCAATGTGAGATTGTTTCTGGAGGTAAATTTCATTATTAAACTGAAAATAATTATGCTCTGTTACAAGCAAAAGGGCCTTATGTATTTCCAATACTTGTTGCATAGAAAATCCTTTGTTTATTAATAGTACATTGGCTAGCATTACCACCTAAAGGTAGAACACAGCTGGATATAAGAAAACCATATCTATTTTGCAAAATAGGAACCCATTTGGTGCTAAAAATCCAAGTATTCTATTGATTGTAGCTCTTGCTTCAATGGTAGAGATACCACCAGCTCAGACAGAGACATTACAGATCTAAGAAACCTTGCTAATTCTTGCTCTAAGAAGCAAATGGGATGTGTACGTTTGTTTATCAGGAATGCAAATGTTCTTTTGCCATTTGCCTGATAAAGACATTCTTGAAAAGGTCAAAAGTACTTGTGAAAACATTTATTTTCATTATTAAACATGGATAATGCTGAAAAGACAGTGTTCTCAGTGCTATGTATCTCATGAACATTTCAGCGTGGTGAAAAAGTTCTTCGTTTTCTTATAAATCTATTTATCTATTTTACTGACTCCTTTCACAGTTTAACCTAATGGCCTTTTTTTGCAAAAAGAAAAAATTAACTATTAAATTCCATTAAATTTTTCATAATGCTAGTTTAAAAATTTTTAATTTTTCTGCCACTATTTTCCTAATTTTCCAATTCTCTAATTTCATGGCATTTTAATCTATGTAAGATAAAAACCACCATAATATTCTAGCAAAGTGTGTTTAATTCAAACAACTAACTTTTTCAACCATGTTGAATTGCTTTCATCAGGTAAAATTCAGACAAACATAAAAACAGAAACAAAAATTTGAAACATGGAACACCTTTTGACATGTTCAAAAATGTTAGTTGTTTGAATTTGGTGTTAAAATATTCTGGTGGTTTTTATTACATGGTATACTTCCAGTTTGTTTACCTTATTCTATTGTAAAAATTGAATTATAAAATTTCACATTTCAAAAAATAAAACGTACTTACAATTTTTTAATTGATATTCAATAGCAGCCTTTAAATTAAATGCTTCAATTAAGGCAGTATCATGAAGGGTAACTGTATTTCCGACACTGCGCACTTCGATACCTTCTGTAGTCATTCCAACACTAAGTTCTAAAAAGTAATTTTCAAAGATTACTCAAAACATTTTATTATATTTAATTATAAATGAGGTAAACAATTCTAAATTCAATTACATATCATAATTCTGTTCGCAACTCAGCAATGTGATGATGTTTCAAATAAAACAGAATATGTCATTGGCTAGCTTATCCAGCTGTATTAAAGGCAATGTACCCAATATATTGCTATATCTCAGTTTAAAAAAATTAATTTAAATGTAAATAATTCTGTATATTGTTTAACTTTATTACACAAATTAAATGAGCAATTATTTGTTGTGACATTGTCACAATGCTGGGCTACAATTTTTTTGTCACAATGCTATCAATTTTGCCTGTGTACATCATACTTTTATCTGTTAACAATGGAGTCATGTCAGTCATTTATCTAACTGTTCGGGAGAAAATTTTTGAATTAAAATAATGTGATTTCCAGTTGAAACCAGAAGTTCATATATAGTTAACTGGGACCTCCTGACCCAAAGCTTTCCATATCTGGTCTTGACTTTCATCTAACTCCATTCTTGAGATTAAGGAAAGACAGACAGCGAGTGGGAATTTATAGGTTTAAGTTTTTGAAAATTGCAACCCAAGATGGTCACAAGGTGTGAAAATTTATTTCATAACAGTTAAATATTCTAAATTTTGACAATAATCCAGGGCTAGTGGAACAGTATCTGACACCCCTAGATAAAGAAAATTTAGGCCTTCTTCACGTTATACAGAAGAAGGCCATTTAAAACAGCTGAAAGCATTAGTTCTCTTATTTAATTAAAGAATTTGCTAGAAAAAAGACTTATTATATTAAAACTTATTTGAATTAATACATCTAAATCAACTGTAGATGCAATTTAAATGTTCTACAAATATTATTGCTATACCAGTTAGTCATTCCTGAGTCATCACAGAGCAAGTGTATGTTTTTATAAGTTTTAATTTTGAAAAACTCCTTTCTGAACTTGTTATTGACACTAGCAATGTTGCAAAAATTTTCAGAGCAATAAAACATATTTGAAACCCCATTTTCTAAATTACTTTTGCATATATATGGTAGAAGTCTAATGAAGAATTTACTATACATCTAATGAAGAAGTATTTTTTGGAATTTGCCTTGCTATTATTTGTAATTCAACAGATTAATCTGTTTCATCAATATCATGTTTTAAGTAATTTTCCAATGTCAAATAATTTTTAAGCAGTTTTGCTGAAGTAATTTTTTTTGTAATTAATATATATTTAAAAGAAAATCAAGTTTTTCATTAACTGTAGACATATTCTTNTCTTTTCTTTTAAACATCTAAATACTCTCAAAAGCTGGAATAGTTGATTATATTTTTTATATTTTCTTTGTTTATGAGTAAGGCTGTCACCCCATATCTGGGTGGCCCTAGGCGATCACCTAGGTTCACTTAATGGTAAAACCAACCCTTCAATAATCTTTAGTAATATATATATTTTTTTATCTACTAGTAAAATTATTTTCATAAAATTCTGCTATGGTATTTATAATAATACATAGAATTTGTAAACATTGTAGTAGCAAAATATACAAAGTAATTATTAAATAAGGTATGATCAATATATAAATTTTCTAGTACTGCTTTACAGAATGATACAATTATAATCAATTTCACAAGTTTTGAGTCAGTAAAAAAGTACAATCTGTAAGCCTAAATGACTAGTTGAATCACAAAATATTAACCTGTTATCTTAGTAAATACATTTATATTTTGTTGAATTCTGAATTCAAATAGTACTTCAGATACTAATGCTGTATTTGTACAAGTTATATTTTAAGGAATTATTGTGAAGGGAAGGGAAAAGTGTATTAAAAGCCATTTAGATTCAAGAGTTTCACTTACTCAAAATTAATTTAAATTATAAGCTTAAATTTGTTTGAGTATTACTTACTCAAAGTTTATAAAGATTACAATTCCGGATTATTATTTCTTTTAATAAAGATAATTTACATAAAATAATAACAGAAAATATCTTTCTTAATATTGAAAATTAGCCTTTTCTAATAAAATTGATATTCTACATTATAAAATACTTAAAAATTTACAACATTATTATTTACAGAATTACCAAGACATTTGAAACAAATGTAGCAGAAATTTGGTTGGTCGATTAGATAGATGATGTAGGGTAATGCAACATACAGAGTATCTGTGAAGGGGGAAGGCCTGCTGGGAGATTTTTTATGGAAAACTGGCTCCTATCTAGGTATTAGACCCCCAAAGAAAACATGGAAAACTCCACATAGCTCCATTCAAATGCAAACCTATAATCGACAATCATTGTTTAATGATTTTATCCACTCGGCCACTGGTGGCCCATAGGAAAACCATCATCATTAATAAGATTAATTATGTATTTTAATTTGATATGATCTGAAGTGAATATGATAAATTTTAAACAATAAAAATGCTTAAAAAATAAATTTTTATATTTTCTATGATTGGTATAATTTGTCTCATATATTTATTTGAATGGTAAACTGTAGTCATATAGCACATATTCAAGAAGAACCAAGAAAATTAATTAAATGATATGCATTAAATAGAATAAAAATCCAGGATATTTTTCCGCAAATCTGTTATTTTAACTCATATAATAAACAAATGTTTGCCAACCAGTATCAGAGTAATAAATTTTGTATGCTTGAGAATCAAAAATATGAATTAAAAGAAAACAAATTAGAAATCCAATGACATTAAAGAATATCTTTTCTGACTGAACTTTTGTCTGGAAAGAGTCAAAACTATAGAAATTTAATCAGAATCAGAAATAATCTAATAATATGGAAAATATATTTAGCTGTGGCATAGCATCTATGGCTAAAATATTTTATAAACAACAAACAAAAACCCAATCGTGTTTTTGTGATATCACAATACCAAATTCATCCTTGTTATAATTCTAAATAATCAAACATTGAATATCTAGAATAAGATACTCAATTGTTTAAAATTACTGTAATTATCAAAGGATAATAATGCTTGTGAATGAAAGTGAATTGTTGGAGTCATGTCAAACAAAAACTTTTGGATGGGCATACAGTCAAATCAAAGCTTCTAGATACTTCCAAAATAGTACATATGAACTACAAGATGGCTATAAATTTTCTTTTTATTATTTTCCAATTGATATAAAGAAAATCATTGCAGATACTTCTTGATTCATTTTATTATACATATATATGATGTCTCCAATCTTTTAAGTGATATTTTGCCAGCAGATATAAAATGTTGAATACAAAAAAGTTTTCCCCATACACTTTTCTTCAATTGGTCTTGGTTTCAAGTTGTATATGCAAAAACTGTCAGTTTTGTAAAATATTATTTTTTTGAATATTGCTGCTTTTAATCAACCAATTTCAATAAAAAGTCGACCAATCTCAATTCATCTTAAAACAAAACCCTAAATGAAAAATTGATAACTAAATTTTTTGTTTGTGTTGAGATAATTTTCACAATGGTTCAATAAAAATATTTTCAAGATAAGAAAGATGGTCAAGGTCATCAAACTGACCTTGAAATGTAAGTTTATTTTGTTTCTTCTGAGAGTGTAACCGATTGCAATAATAAAGCTTTGTGTACTACCAATTTGAAAATTTGATCTTGGACTCAAGTTGATGGTTGTGAAAATTTAAAAATGCAGTTAAGCAGATTAATGATTAATGGTTACTTTTTAGTTTTAGATCTTTATAAGACCTATACAAAACCTCACTAATAAAAAAAACTATTAACAATACATAGTTTGATCTTCATGCCAAATATCAGATAAGAGGAAGTAAAGATACACTGAGTGTGACGTTAACAGTATTTTATTTTCACTAGTGCTTTCAACAAACTTATGTTTGTCATCATCAGGTGAACAAAACTTTAAAAATTTCACTAGATGTTGTGATGTCTTGCAGTGCATGCATAGATATAGGCCCATGTTAAATGTGTGACAGCAGACATATATCACTATTTAACCATTTATATAAGGCAACCTACACGTCAAGTGTGGGAAAGTTGCATGGCTCCAAGGTTGTTGTGAGGAGAGATTCTTATATAAACATGAGTTTCCAATGTATTAACAATAAACCTTTAATCCCTTATTTTAAGATATTTAAAACAAACATACTTTATTAAACATATGTAGAATATTATGTATGTGTAAATAATATTCTACATATGTGTAATAAAGTATATTTTTATTAAATAAAAAACAATGATTTCAAGGTTATAGAAAAAAATCTACACAAAAGGAAAAAATACACATTCAACAAAAACACAAAAAACTATTGAATTAGTTGAATATAACTGGCGATATTTAAAAAATTTATTTTACACATTTGACAGTTTTTTTTTTGGCATAAAACTCAAAACCAAGGTCAAATCAAACAAGAGTATGGGGGAAAACTTTTTAGTATTCAATGTTTTCTATCAGCTGGCAAAATATCACTCAAAAGAGTGGAAGTAAGATCTCCTGTATATATGCAGGAGATCTTATACATTATTAAAAGTAAAAAACTTATACTCAGATGCTATAAAGTAGTGTGTTGAAGGAGTCAAATAGATCAAAACACAGTAAGAAAACAAATTATATTTCATAACTTTTAAAGTTTTGAAAATAATAAAGTATAATCTAATTTCATATATAAAAATGTTAAATTAATTTAATGAATTAAATTACTAAAAATATTACCTGGATGTTCTCTAATTCCTCTTTCAATTATATCAGCAATATGTTTTAAAGCGGGAGCGTAATGTTTCATGTGATAATAACATAATGCAATGCTATACGAAAGATCTGAAAAATAAAATTTTAGGATAGTCAAATTTTGGAACCATGTTATAGTTTCTATGCAATGAATTATTACTTAAAGAAACTACAGAATCCACACCAACACTTGCCTTGCTAGACCATCTTTATTTTGTCAATGCAATGTATGTTTTTCAGGAACTTTCTTTCCCTCTTCAGTATAATGCTTAATTTTTCTCATTCATTCATTTTTCAGTATGGCACCTCAAGAGGAGAAGAAAATTCTCAAAATTTGGATATGGCATTGATAAAATAAAGACGGTCTGACAAATGTTGGTGTGGATTAATATTCCCTTCCTAAAGAAATAATTCACAGAATAAAACTTTCTTATATTAACAATCTTATTTTGTATAGTTTGCTGCTAATTATATTTTAAAAATAGATTTCTTCTTTTGAGTAAACTTCATGCATCTTCAGAGCATAAAGATTAATTTTTTAATTCATGCATCTATAGAGTGCATCATTCTTGTTATCAAAAATATAAAGAATTGTTTTTGATGATTTTTCACATTTTGTCTGATTAATACTTAAGTTATAGTAATAAAGTTTTGAATAAAAATCATACTTAATTTCAATTTAGGTTAATTTTTGTTCAAAGCTCTGTTAAGTGTAATCAAACAAAAATAATGCTAATATCACATATAATATCTTTATTCAAAACAAACATAAACTGACCTTGAACCCAATGAGGAACAATCCTTTTTTTCCACTCTAAAGATGAGAGATGAATTGTACCAAAAATGCATGATTGTAATTATGTCAGGTTTTATTCATGTATGAGGGAGGACCCAAAAAAAAAAAAAAAAACCAAACTGATACTACATCTATGAATGGCAGCATCATTCATAGACATAGTACAGAGTTCTCCCATCAAATGGGGTTAGTAGAGACCTTCACGAAACAGCTGTCCAAATGGTGTCAGTTTGTAGGTTTACGTTTGAGCATAGTGTTGTGTTTCTCTTACTGTTATTTTGTTCCACCTGCAAAGTTCTGGGAGTCCTTCAACATCTCAAAACGATGAAAACGTTGAAAAAAATCCGTCAAAAAAGTGTTAAGACGTCTGCAAGAGGATGTGTGAAGGAAACACCCAGAACTTTGGCGATCAGGTGACTGGTTCCTTCATCATGACAATGCCTCCGCACACACAGCCTTACGAGTGACTCACTATTTGGCCTCTCACGAATGGCCTGTCGTTCCCCATCCTCCATATTCACCAGACTAGCCCCGTGCGACTTTTTTCTGTTTCTGAGAATGAAGAAAAATCTAAAAGGGAAGCGTTTTGATGATGTGAAGGTGGTAAAAACAGCTTTGCTAAGGGCACTGGACAATATCATAGTTGAAGTTCCAGAGATGCTTCAAACAGTGGGGAAAAAGACTTCACAAGTGCATCGCATCTAATGGAGAGTACTTTGAAGGTGACTGAAGAAATTTTGTAAAAAAGTTAATAAATAAAGTTTTTATACAAAAAATCCGGTTATTTTTGGGTCCCCATATGTATATCTTTGAAATGTAATTGGCAAGGGATGCCATGAACTTGAATAAAGGTTTCCTGCAGCCCAGAGCTGGATTGGAAAAAAGACCATTACTCATTGTTTTCAACGTCAGTTTATGTATGATGAATACTTCCCAGCATCCAAAGACATAGAAACTAAACAAAACAGCTTACTTAGCTGTGATGAAAATCCTTAACTCAATTATTATGGCATATTGTAGATATCAACATTTTTCAATGCTTTCTGCTTTGTAGCGCAAAGAGAACCTTTCTCATGCTCTTTATGAGTTCAACCGGAAAACTCTGACTGAATGCATGAAGCAGTAAGAAATGATTCCCAATGTATCTTGGTCTAAACACCCAAGAAATTCACTTTGGACTTAAAGTCAAATCTCCCAAAATGGCCATATGACCAAGGCAGTAAACAATGCTCTACTGGCTTGGTCATCTGGCCACTGGACATTGTGAGAATAAGTAATGGCATTGGTAAAACACCTTACTTATTCTCACAATGAATATTATATTTCATTACCTACATGAATATCAGAATACGTTTACAGTAACAAAAGTAATACAATCCATAAAAAAAAAGGTACAAATTTACAAATAGTTGTGTGTCTTGAAAATAAATAGATTTTTTGAAAATTTAGAACAGATACAAGAAAAGTAAGAGGTTATCATATAAATCATTAAACATTTTCATAGTTTACTTTTCTTCACCAAGAAAAAACAATTTATGGTGCATTGTTACTATTTCATTCAAAATTACAATATTATTTCTTACAGATCTAACATTTTTAATTATAATTAATATTTCATTACAAATTACTATTCTCTTTTATTGTGTAGTTACATATAAAACTAAGCCTGATATTAGTTAATAATAAAAAATACGGCCAGATTCTTATAATATGTCTAACTAATAATTAAGATATGCTATCCAAACCTCTCAGTAGGGTAATTGATAAGGCAATAATAAGCAGGATTTTGTAAGTTTGAGTCCGGCTCTGGGCTAATCTTTTCTTCCAGAATATTCTAAATTAAATTTATTTATTTCAAATGATTAAATATAAAACAAGATGGCAGCTTAACCACTAATCTCTAGTACAAATTACTTAGTGTCTTAATTATTAATTAGCCATATTATAGACTGAAAAGAATCTGACTATCTTTTAGTGCAAACTGTAATGCATAAATCAGCATAAAAAAACAATATCATGATTTTTATAATTAACTATTATAGTATGAAAAAAAATGTATGTTTTTCTAATGTTAATAAAAAATATATATATAACTTTACTAATATTAACCTGGACGGTAACCTTCAACTTGAATTGCAGTGTTAAATTTTGCACAAGCTTCTTCATATTTTCCTTCCTATTTTTAAAAAAAAACAGGGAAAATTAAATAAAATGTAATAAAACAGATTAATGATATAAACTGTTAAAGATATATAATAGAAAATTATTTGATTAAACTACTAAGAAGTTACACAAACAAACTGTTAATCTAAATAAATGTAGACATTAATTAAGTTTTTTATAACTTGAATATCATTATATTATAACCATTACAGAGATTTAGGACTCAATAAAGTGTGATAGATTATCATATGATACAAGAATAGAATATCAAGTTATGACAAAAAAGGGGGGCTTATGTCATTAAGTTATCATGTATATATAAAAAATGAAACATTTAAAATCTCAAAACACATAATAAAAATAGTAAAGGACATTATAAGCCAATGTTCATTTCCAACTTCAAAATTTTTGAATGCCCACCTGCTCATTTTTTCCTTTCACTCAAAAACATGTCCATATTTAATTTCTTGGCAATGAACAAATATTAACCTGTGCTGACTTGAGTATCGATATGTCAAAAATAAATCTGAATATGTTGTGCTTCTCTCAAGCTTGGACTGGTCTTTATACTTGGAGCACTGTCAGTTTGTGTTTAGTTTCCAGTTGCATTAGATGTACAGTAATACCCCGAACTTACGCGATAGGTGGAACCAAGCGATAACCACGTAAGTCAAACTCGCGTAAGTTGGGATATAATTTCACAATTTGTGTAAAATCCAAGTTGGATATATGTAAGCTAATAAATGTTCTCGTTAATTTTATCTCGTCTTTTGATTCATTCACGGTTACAAGAAATCACCACATAGAGTTTCTCAAGTCTCTGTAGATATAACAAATACAGAAATAAATAACACAAAATAAATTGTAGCTATGTGTCGCACGACATGTCCGAACATGTAAGTTGAACAATAGTATGGGGGGAGTGAGTAATCAATAGTTGCGTGGCGCTCAAACAAAAGACAAATCGACGAGATTTGAAAATTGCGTAACTTTGGGTTTGCGTAAGTCGGGGTAGAGTAAGTCGAGGTAGCGTAAGTCGAGGTATTACTGTATTTGTGTGCCTTTACACTAACATTATGCTGTATAAATTATGCAATCCCAAGGATAGTGTGCTTTTGATAGGGAACATGAAACACCAGATAACTAGAGGCAAATTGCCATCAAATATACAAGCGCTGGCTGCTTTCTTTTACAACATACAAGAGGTTAAGTTAACTATAAGTTAGTGCATATCTTGTATCAATAGTTCATGAGTGCATGATCTTTTGGGAGGAAAAAGTGAGAAAGCTTTGCATCAAGCTCAAAGGATGGCAAGAGCAATTTATTCCCTAAAATTGTTTCTAAAATCAGAAAAACTATCCATCACAGAAGAGGAAGCATTATGTGATATTTCTCTGATTGTTGTAACAGTTTACATTAAACCATGGCTTAAGTGAAGTGCAGCTATAAAAGTCCCTAATCAAAATCTCTGCTTCTTGAAGTCCTTAAAATCATATGAAGTGATAGATACAACCATTTCTATAGCAGCTTCATAGAAGCATAGCCAACACTTCTTAGAAGCATAGCCAACACATAGCCAACAGTATTTATCCAAAGAACTGGCAGTTCTATCTCTCTTTAATGATGACATTGACCTTCAAACCAAAAGTAAAATGTTGGTCATTTTTGACAGAGAACAATGTATAGGGAGAAAATTTATTCCTCTGCATGAAGAAGTGGATAGCAAATTATTTGGTAAGTAGCATACTTTTATTTACCTTGTCTCATTGATTTGTTTCTCATTTTAGAGAAAACAATTGATGACTTTGAATTGATATAAAGTCATCAATTGTTTTCTCTAAAATGAGAATATCAATTCAATCAAATTTATATCAATTCAAAGTAGAGGATTCTTTTCTCAACTAAAAATGTGTGGCTGTCAGCCATATCTACAAATGTATTTTTAATTGTATATAGTTATAATTCCAATCTTTTTTTCCCAATTTCTTCTATTCCCTTTGTCTGTTCCTTCTAGAACCTTCCAAACGACCGTTATTGCTTTTGGATAAGATTAGCGGTTCTGAGAATTGGACGTGACAATAATGGGTAGGGTGGCCTGAGAAAAAAAAGCGAAGAGACGAGTCACTTTTTGGACTAGACACAGAGAAAACCAGACGTGTTGAAAGAAGCACTAAGCACGACTTTGTGGAGAGGGCAGAAGACTTTTGGTAGAGTCCAGCAAGGAACTAAGAAGAAACTACATTCCAAGGGACTAAGAAAAAACTACATAAGCACTTCAGAATAGGTCGAGAATCATAATAAGGAAGTGGAATCTCTATGCTGAGAGATCAAGAGGATAGTGTATTTGAGAGCTTCAATAGAAAACGAGAGATAAAAATAGAGGAGATGAAAGGCACCTTCTTTGGAGAAGAAGAAAAGAAAAGGGAATCCTACCCAAAGTGAACATCAACCAAGAAGAAAGAAAGACCCAGGTGAAATCATCCCTTCATTTCTCATACCTTCCTGCTGTCTTATCTTCCTTATTATTTCCTTAGTATTAAATTAGCTTTAAGTTAAGGTAGTTTTAGTTACATGGTTATGGAAAAAATAATTATTATGCACCCGGAATACAATATAATCATGCCTTGTTAAGGAACATAGAGTTCTCTGTTTAATACACCTCTTTGTAAGAATGAAAAACAATACAAATCAGTTGGGATCCTTGTATAGAACCGATTGTTCAAAGTGTAATAAAGGGGCAGTGTATATCCTTGTAGTTGTTGCATGTTCGTTTCTGTACATTTCATTCGTGGATCGTACTGTCTCACTCATATGAACACCACAAATGGATAAAAGTTTTCTCCAGGAATGTCTTCAACATGAAAAAAACAACACTTCATATTTAGCAGCCCAAATGATAGTTAACATATTAAGAGCTGTAAATGACTCTTCTGAAAGAGCTATTAAATTATTATAAGACTTTCATAGATTATTGACTATAGTTGAAGAACAAAAGGAGTTTGTGTTGCATTGTATGCAATACCATCAAATGCTATATCCAGATTGCAAAAAAAGAAACACTAAAGAGAAAGTATGCCCAGTAGTTTCTAATCTTGTAATTGAATGTTACAGACAAATAATATATCAAAAACTTAATAAAATATTATATTTCTTAGTTATCAAGCGAAAAATTGTGACCATATTCGTATAAACACGCTAAAAGAGACGCCTATATAATGGTAAAATGTCATCGCTGACTTGTGTCGCGACAGGATTGGTCGAATCTAGACCAATAGCAGAAATTGCACAAACCGTTGAGTTTAAATGAGCAGTGAACCTACTAAAAACCATTTATTATTTAACATCCATAAAAATTATATTTATATTAATGATGTCTCCAAAGTTCAGCAAATTTTTCGCAGAAAAATAATTTATCAGGAAACACACATGCCCCTGTTCAATGTGCCGCTCCACGACAAAAACAAGTTTAAGCAATGGTGTCATTGAACAGTGCATGCTTGGTAAGTAATCCTACAATTTTTTGTTTATAGCATAGTTTATATGGATTATTCCCAAAAAATTATACGTGTTTTGGAAATGTTGAGTCAAATTAGTCTAGAATCAATTAATTTTATGGAAGAAAACCTTNAATTTGAAAAAAATTTTAGAAATTAATTTTAAAAATTTTATTTACAGAATATTTAAACTTTTCAATGATTTTTTTAAATTAATAAGCCAGTAAAATATTTATTTTCGATTCATTTATTACTTGTACGAAGAAGAAATTAATAGAGTTTTATTGGCAAATTTGATGTAAAAATCTCATTTTATTCCTCGAAATTATAAATATATTAAAATAAATATCCAAATATCATCATTAGAACTTTTCGTCTTCACAAAAGTTAACCTTGTAAAGACGAACGAGCAATAAAGACTCATTTAAAACTAAAATTCTCACAACCGCAAAATTGTTTTATAAACAGCGATGAGAAGCCGGTTTCGAAACGCATGCTGGGTGATACTGCCGAGCACGTGACAGATGGGCGAGGTCGCCGGAATAGACGTAACTTGCATGTTGTGAAGCAATCTCCTATCCTACAAAAAGAATTTGTAATCTTTTATTCTTGAAAATCAGCGTAGAATATTGTGACGACACATTTGCGCAACTTGAAAAGATACGTCTGAAGTATTATTACACTGTTGAATTTATAAAACCGACGATTAACCTCCCTCCAGATTCTCTCCCATTGAGTTTTATAGGACATTTCCTGTATATAAAAAGTGGTCCTACGCGGAAATTGGGCTTGATCTCAATTAAGAATTATGCATAGGATAAAGTTTAATATTTTAATATACAATTTTTTTTTTAAATATATATTTCAAAGCTTTATTTATTTATTTATTTTTAATGTCAATAATTTATATTGACATTATATAATTTATATATATATATAAACCTTTATCACTAAAATTATATTTATAAGCAGTTTTATCAACAGATTTCTAAAAATGAAAATAGAATTATTTTGAAGCTTTCCATCTATTTGTAAGCCAAAATCAATAATAATTTTGGATTTAACCTTCTGCTATGAGCTTCACTTGTCTAAAAATATAGCCAAACTCGTTGTGCTTGTTTTAACAATTTGTTTTCAGACTAAAATAATCAATCTGAACATAAATTGTTAATACAAGCACAATAAGTGAATTTGGCTGCATTTCTAGACAAGTGATGTCTAGAACAGAAGATTAAAACCAAAATTATTATTAATTTTGGCTTATGAATACACAAAAGGTTTCAACATAATTAGTTATAAACCAAAGAATATCAGAAAATAGAACTATTTGAATAAATGGTTGATAAAAATATTCTTAATTATTAATGTTATAATAATCTGAAAAGTATGAGGAGAGATCAATATATAAATTTTGGTGATTTGTAAGAATTCATAACAATGACATCTGTCATCTGTATGAATTGTTTGTCATAGTGGTACTGGCAAAATCCAGTCAATTGGAACTATTTGTCATTCCAAGCATGTCCACTCTTATTGACAGGAAGAGACGGCAAGAATTTGAATGTTTGAGAGCTGGACTAATTAAGAGGTGTAGGCTCTAATTTGGTACAAATATGCTAAAGGTCAATGTGGGATTGAAATTCACGGAAGGTTGGTTAAGATTTGTGGAGAAGCTGTAATGTCTGAACAGGCCTTGCAGAAATGGTGTTGAGAGTTCTCCAGAGGGTGAATGAGTTTATTTGATAAACAGCAAACTGGCTGTTTGTCCTGTGAGAAAGAGAATAATAAATGTATGATTTCTTTGATTCAAAAAAACAAAAAGATCAAAGTGTTTGAGGTGTTGAACAATTGGAAATCTCCTTTGACACAGCTCATAATATCATTTGGGAAACACTAGGATACAGAAAAGTGGCTGCAAGATGGGTGCCTTGCCAGCTCACAGCTTTGAATTGTTTTGATCAAATGGGATTGTGTTTGGAACAACTCATTCATTATCAGAAGGATGGAAATGCCTTTCTGGATCAGATAGTGACAGGAGACAAGATATGGATCCACCACTTCACACATGAATCAAAAGTTGCATGTATGGAATGGAGGCACACAAGTTCTCCTCCTACAAAAATTTCAAAGTGACAAATTCTGCAGGAAAGATCTTGACTGTTTTCTGAATGTCAAAGAAGTTTTCCTTGTGAAATTACTTGCATATGGAAGGACTGTCAATGCTGCTCATTACTGTGCATCCTTCTACAAACTGAAATCAGCCATCAAGAAAAAGCATCTAGGTCTCGAATGAGTGTCATTTTTGTTGGGCAATAACACAACACCTGCACACTGCTACAGCCACACAATAATGTCTTCAGTACCTTACGGTTCTGATCTGGCACCATGTGACCTTCACTTGTTCCTTATACTGAAGAAGAAACTGCAAAGGAAGCGTTTTCAGAACAACAATGATGTTGAGAGCAAGATGCATTGCATTTTGCTTGCTCTAGACCAATGATTCTCAAAGTGGGGGTCATGAAAAACATTTGGGGGGTCGCAGAAAATTGATGACAGATCAATTTTTTTTTCAAATATTTTATAAACTAACTATGGATTCATGTTTAGAAATAGTAGATCCTTTTTGGCTTAGTGTGAAAGCAGAGTATTCGCTACTCTCTGAATTAGCAATGGCAGTTCTCTTACAATTTGCAACCTCTTATTTATGCAAAATGGCATTTTCAGTAATGACCAACATCAAAACAAAGCAGCACTCTCATCTTTGCAACATAGAAATTGCTATGAGACCTGCACCGACTGATATTAAACCCAGGTTTAACTTATTGTGCCAAAATAAGCAGGCTCACCCATCACATTAAATTTAATTTAAAATATGTTTAGTAAACTCAATTAGTTAAGTTAATGTCAAAACATATACATAGAATATTTAGTTCAAAGATGTACCAAAGATAAGTTATTAATTTTTAATGATACTAAAAATAAATCTGCTATTAAAATTATGAGTGTTTCAATGCAATTAAACAAAAGAAATTAAGTCCTTCTGAATTTAAATTAATCCCCGCTTCAGGATGTTTTTCTACACATACCCATTCTTCAGGGGGTCCTTTAAAATTTTAAAGTGGGGGGGTCATGAACCAAAAACCTTGAGAAACACTGCTCTAGACCAGGGGTTGCTAAACTGTTTTGATTGTCAACCCCCTACAACTTTTTGAAACTTCACATAGACCCCTCCAAAAAGTTTGTGTTACAAGCAAAACAAAAAACTCTTACTATTTTAATACATTTCTTTCAATTTTACATGTTTTGCATTTATTGTATATATGTGAAATACTAAAATTAAACGAACAGTGGCTTAAAAACGGCTGTAGAGGTGCTAATAATGTTAGCATACTGCAAATCAGACACAAGCTTATGAATGCTGTGAATGATTGACATGTACTACGTAAGAACCAGAGCACGGACTCAGCAATTTTCGTCTGTCCTGTGTGACTTGATCGTAGCAATATTACACATATTGTACTATTGTCACAGCTGTACTATTAAATTCATTGAAACAATATTCAAAAGCATAATAATATGTGTAGTTATATTTGTGATTTTTAGTTACAATTTTTCAATCAACCCCCCAATAATGTTATATCGACCCCCAAGGTAGATACCAACCACTTTGGCAACCCCTACGACATAACCTTCTTCACAAGGGAATGTGAGGTAATGGTATACCAGTAAATGCAGATGGTGGTTACATTGAAAAATAGAGGACAGATGGGCTATCATTTTGTGTATATCACATTCTTGTAAACAAATTCTTGTCTTAATACCAGACCACTAAATTGATTGATCTCCTCAATTTTAAATCAAGATTCTGTAATATTACATTTACCTTGTATAAGAGACAGCCTAAATTAACTTCAGTATCTGGATCATCTGTAGGGCATTGGTCAACTAAACTCTAAATTATAAATATAATTATTATAGAACAATAAATATAACAATTAATTTTCATCCATAAAAAATAGTTTTCTTACTTTCGCAGCACTTAAATCTTCTTCTCCATATTTAATAGCACCTTGTAACTTGACTATCTGTCAATAAAAAATGTAATCATTAATAAATTATTTTTATAAAATAAGAGAAAATATATATTTAATCATAATGCTTACTTTTGTTTGATAAGCAGGATTATCTATTTGACAAGTAACTTTCATTGCTTCTTGATATAAGCAAGCCTGATACAGAGCCTGGGCATAATATAATTTATAGTCGTCGATCTCCGGACATAATGCACATAACTGTTCGTAACAATTTGCAGAGTTAACAAAATCTTGAACGAACGTATAACAGTAAGCCAGAAGAGACAAACACGCACGAGACTGAAAAAAAAATTGCACAAATACAAGAAGGAAAGATCTTGACTGTTTTCTGAATGTCAAAGAAGTTTTCCTTGTGAAATTACTTGCATATGGAAGGACTGTCAATGCTGCTCATTACTGTGCATCCTTCTACAAACTGAAATCAGCCATCAAGAAAAAGCATCTAGGTCTCGAATGAGTGTCATTTTTGTTGGGCAATAACACAACACCTGCACACTGCTACAGCCACACAATAATGTCTTCAGTACCTTACGGTTCTGATCTGGCACCATGTGACCTTCACTTGTTCCTTATACTGAAGAAGAAACTGCAAAGGAAGCGTTTTCAGAACAACAATGATGTTGAGAGCAAGATGCATTGCATTTTGCTTGCTCTAGACCAATGATTCTCAAAGTGGGGGTCATGAAAAACATTTGGGGGGTCGCAGAAAATTGATGACAGATCAATTNTTCAACTAAAACATGAAAACTTCGGCCGCAACCTCGCTATTAAATTAAATTACAAGACTTTGAAATATTTAACTAATGAGATCAATTTAGGCTTTAAAAATTGAGAATTTAAAGTGTTAAATTGTAATTAAGAATCAAAAGAAAATCTAAAAATGTCGTATCGATTGCCATACAAGAATCATCGCAATGGCCGATTTTGAGTGGGCAATCTTGGGTTTCATCCTTCGGTGCTCGTCGGACCCGAGGAAAATCGTCATTAGTACGATTTAATCGTAATAAAAAGCCCTTTTAGCACTTTTGAAGCAGAAAAATTTTTTAAATCGGAAAAAAATGTCGTAGCATCGACCAATCAAAATTAATGAAAAATTGGCAAGCGGCCATATAACGTGACGATTTCTGTTTGTTGTCTCTAACGATTGGCTATGACAATATAAAGATGTCGCATTTGATTTGAATAGAATGCACGTTTATCTTTGTCAAATATATTTGTGGTTTGTGCCAAACCTCATCGATTTTATTATTCCATTAAATGCACTCGAATAACAATAAGTCAATACAGAATTATTAATATTTAATAAATGAACGAATGAATAGAAACATGCAAACAACGAATTTATAAAGTTGTGGTCCTATGTTATAATTTACGAAAAAAAACATAAATTATTATTATTATTATTATTAACTATTTTTTACGATAAGTGCTCATTGTTAATGAAAAAGTAATAAAAATTTATGATAATAATTTAATTTTTGTGGGCCCTTGACACTTGGGGCCCAGGGCTTAAGCCCTATTAGTCCCTATGTAGAAGGCCGGATGGCCGAGCGGTCAAGGTGGCAGCCTACCGCTCTGGGGGACCCGGGATCGAATCGAGACAGGTCAAGGAATCCCAGGAATTTTTCGGGGGATAGTCCGTTCGGATATGTCGGGCATCGTTCCTCACCACCCGGTCGCCCCATTGTGGGCCTGGCCGAACCCATAATGGGCCTGTTATAAGAGGCCCTCTTAGTGCCGGCAGGACGAAAAGAGTATTAAGAAAAAAAAGTTCCTATGTAGATCCGATTCTGATTGCACGGCATCACTTGTAAGTGGTGTGATAATTTTTTCCTTCTGATTGTCGAGTTTGTTTTATTCTGTTTTAAAAATTTCTTACATCTTATCCTTTCATTAGGTGAAACACTCAAAGTTTGCACCTTCCCTCATTTAAAGTTTAGTTACTCAGTTATGTATCAGATGACGTTATAACGGAATGGAAACGTCACAAATATGGCGCCAGACAAAACGCACATACGCAATCACGTACAGTACATCCGGCACCACAATACGTCACATGCAAGTTGTCTATACAATTAAGTGACGTGGCACTTTCAACGGCTCGTTTTTCTCAACTTTTTAACATAGTCACCGTTTTTGAGGACACATTTATCCCAGTGCAGTACAAGCCCGTGATGAAAACACCTAATCTCTATAATTGGTATAGCCATTTATANAGAATAGGTTAGGTTAGGTTAGAACGTGGGTCCCCACTGTGCGGCCATCTTGGACTACCTAGATAAACATTAACCCTTAAATCATCTTAAAAATTCAAAAGATCCGATTAAAAATAACAAAATAACATTTACCATTGTGTAAATAACTTTAGTATATTCTCCATCGCGCATTTTTGCACTACCGATGGCCATTTCTAATCTTTAATCAATCTACACGATAATTTTTCTATATATTTAACTCTAAAACATTAATCTATCTCTTCTACGATCTTCTAAGTAATATGTCACATTACGGTAACCACGCCAGTCCGATGGTATTTGTTTTCGTTGGCAACACTTTCTGTTTACAAAACATCAACCAATAGGATTATTTTATACATCTACCGTTAAGGAAAAAGAAATAATTTATTTAAAATATTTCTTGCGGATTATGTTAAATTAATAATAAATATAAATAAACAATTATTAATATAATTAAAATTAAAATGTTTTGTTGACTTTTATTAATTACATAGAGCTTTTTTTTTAACTCTTTCCGCCCTGTGGGCACTAAGAGGGCCTCTTTCAAGCAAGCCTATTATGAGTTTGGCCAGGCCCACAATGGGGAGGCCGACATATTCGGTTGGATCTCTCCCCCCCCGAAAACTTCTTGGGAATTTTTCGACACGTCCGGATTCGGGTTCGCCAAAGTGGTAGGTTGCCATCTTAACATAGTCACCGTTTTTGAGGACACATTTATCCCAGTGCAGTACAAGCCCGTGATGAAAACACCTAATCTCTATAATTGGTATAGCCATTTATAAACTTCGGCTTGAATCTTGTCGTCCGACTGGTAACGTTTCATTGTAAAGTGCTTCTTCAATTATGGAAAAAGATGGAACTGTGAGAGGACGTAGTCTAGTCTGTAGAGCGGCTGGGCCAAAGCTTTTTACTTCTGCAACGATGCAACTGCGGGAGCGTATTGCCGTAGAAAAGCGTCGGCATTCACTTTTTTGGTGAGAACTTCGGGTGCAAATAACCACAAATATTCCAAAAGAATCGCCAAACTCTTTCCAGCACTTGTTGACGCTTGAACTTTCTGCTGATAGAACTATATGCTTCCATATCGTGGATTATTTCTTGATTTCGGGTTGAAAGTGATGATGAAACTCAAAAATTCTTGACCATCTTCCCCATAACGGCACGAATGCTTCAAAAACAGATCCTTACGCGAATGCTTTCGATGCTGCTTGGAGCTCACTCACTGGTCACCTTATGGAAACCCAAACGCTCACTAGACAATGCGCGTTTTACTTGCGACCAACGTGTGAACAACAAAGCATGCTTAGTTTGTTTATGTCACTCGAACAGATTTACTGGGAACAGTCGACATAAAAAATGAACGTATTTAATGGAAGACTGTGTCCTTCCCTATCGTACAAAATCGGGAAGGATAAAATGGTCCTTTCGGAATTAAATTTTCGGCCCCAAATCGCATTCGCTGCACAGTTACTCACTTACGACGAATCTCAAAAGTCCCCTTTGCCACAAAAAACAGTCGTACTCTGCAGGTATTTTCCACTCGTGCTTAGTGTCGCCATAAGTTCAAAATCATAAATTGGCTGCTACCGTCATTAAGTAAGTTCTGGAAAGTAAGTGAATAATTCTAATTAAATTAATTTTCAGAATTGAACATATTTTGTTACGTTACATATTTTAGTTAAATTTTTGCTAGAAAACCCGACTTCCCCAGTACACCTGTTCGAATCCACGAGAACACGTTTAAATGTAAAGGTCCTCTTAGTGGCTTCGGGACGAAAAGAGCAAAAAGACAAAAAAGTTAAGACTATGGTCAGATGTAACCATCGATTAATCCATCTTCAACGATTACACGAAACCACCGACGGTTTAGAAACCATCGCGCGGCATTATACAGGCCATCAGAACCCGATGCGTGCTTCAAAGATATTTTCCTTTATATATGTATTTTAATTCTCTCCGCCCCGTGGCACTAAGAAGGCCTTCCTGAGTGAGCCCATTACGGGTTCAGCCAGGCCCACAATATGGCGGCCGGATGGTGAGGGATGGGTCCAACAAATCCGAACGGACCACTCACGAAAGATTTTCGGGAGTTTGCCAGCATTTCTCGTCCTTAGCCGACGCATTGCCTCGGCTAACCGGCCGTTAGAAAGCACACCGGATTATTATCCAATACTTTTCGGCGGATTACCGGATTATCGATTAGGGTAATTCGCAAGATCATAAAAAATTCAAATTAGCGAGGTTGCGGCCGAAGTTTTCATGTCTAAAACGTGAACGTCGAACGTCGAGCGTTGCTTACAAGATAGCGGCGCTCGACGTTCGACGTTCGACGTTTAAGAGAAGAAAAATTCGGCCGCAACCTCGCTAATATGAATTTTAAATACAAGACTTTGAAATATTTAACTAATGAGATCAATTTAGGCTTTAAAAATTGAGAATTTAAAGTGTTAAATTGTAATTAAGAATCAAAAGAAAATCTAAAAATGTCGTATCGATTGCCATACAAGAATCATCGCAATGGCCGATTTTGAGTGGGCAATCTTGGGTTTCATCCTTCGGTGCTCGTCGGACCCGAGGAAAATCGTCATTAGTACGATTTAATCGTAATAAAAAGCCCTTTTAGCACTTTTGAAGCAGAAAAAATTTTTTAAATCGGAAAAAAATGTCGTAGCATCGACCAATCAAAATTAATGAAAAATTGGCAAGCGGCCATATAACGTGACGATTTCTGTTTGTTGTCTCTAACGTTTGGCTATGACAATATAAAGATGTCGCATTTGATTTGAATAGAATGCACGTTTATCTTTGTCAAATATATTTGTGGTTTGTGCCAAACCTCATCGATTTTATTATTCCATTAAATGCACTCGAATAACAATAAGTCAATACAGAATTATTAATATTTAATAAATGAACGAATGAATAGAAACATGCAAACAACGAATTTATAAAGTTGTGGTCCTATGTTATAATTTACGAAAAAAAACATAAATTATTATTATTATTATTATATAATTTAGATTTAAATTTATGCTTATATTTTATTTAGAAAAAAAATTTCAATAATAATAAAATTCTATAGAAGTAAAACATTTACAATGTACTTTGATTATCGGGGTGTTTTTTTTTTATTTATATTATATTATTTAAAGGGGAAAAAAGGCTGTTTTTTCGTGTATTCCTATTTCTACGATTATATATTGTATTATAACAATTGATATGGTGGTAAAATAATAAACAGTTCGGTTAAATAAACATTTAAATAGTAAATAAATCGTATTTTCCATACCACAAAATTCAAACTAAAAGCAAAACTGTATTTGGCTCTGAATGAGGTTAAATATTTTTCTATTTAAATTTTGAATTTATATTTGAATTGGAATGTGATTTATATAAGAATCGAATTTGTATTTTTGATAAAATTCGTGTGTTCTAAGCACTTTATCTCCTTAAGAGAAGCGACAACAAAATGGATCGGTCGGATGGCCTGGCGGTTAAGGCAATGTTTTCGTAATGGCGGTACCTTCAAGATGATGAGGCATTCTACTTCCTTATCGGTGTAGAGTTACTGCGCTCTTTGTATCTGTAGTAATAAACGTAAGAATTATTTAGGGACTGTTCGGCACAGTATTTCGCGGTACCACGGTCGAAAACCACCGGTTTAAAGTGTCAGTCCCCCCGCTCCGAGAGATCCGAGAACGAATGGTGAAGAAAGCCCATTAAGAAAACTCGAAAAACTTCACGTGACCAGCCTTTTGGTAAGGCTCAAACCCGCGACTTCTGGTAGGCGCGTGTATAAAGAGGACATTTAATGTTATTTATCTTTTAAAATATTCTTAAATTTATCATTTAGCATCCTTATCTAATTAAAAGTTATAAAAATAAATTATATATTTAGATAAAAATTTTTAAACGTTCAATTTACGATTAAAATATCAGATATTGGCATTCAATTAAGGAGTTAAAATTGAAATACAATACTTCCATGTTCTACTCTATTTACTTATTTAGGTAAATCGTTAATTCTATATTATCCATTAACCTAAATTATTAAAAAATTAAGTGTAATTTAAATGTTTCTTATTGCAGTCACGTCTGGCGAAGTAAAAATAAAAATAATAATAATAATCCAAAATGTCTTTCCTAATAAATTAACTTTTTCTCAATAGATGGAGACACAAATATATCAAACCGCAATGTTGCCAACTTTTTAAATCAATTTAATTATACAATAAATTATTTAATGAATCAAAATGGCAAAATTTCAGCAAAAATATGTTAGAATTTCTCAATTTACAGCTGAAAAAAGAGTAAAATATAAGAAAAACATTTACATTATTCATAAAAATTAAAAAAAAAAAAAAAAACAAATATTATCTGAAAATAAAACTATAATTTCATGCTTCATTAATAAAGCCGAGTTGAATAAAGCTTTCATTGTGTATATTTATATTCTACGCTTTAAGAACATGAATCATTGTAACATTAAAAATAATAATATTAAACGTACAGTAGAATCTTCAATAACGATCACCCGCAACAACGGTTACTTTTAAAAAGCGGCCATTTTTTTTCTAGTCACTGACAGTTGTTTAGAGGTTCGAATGTATATAATTTAATGTGAATTCTTACGATTTTTCTCAATAATTTAAGAATGTTTTAGTTAATATACAATTTTATTATTATTATTTAATTCTTACTGTAGCTTGTGGTTGAAAAATTGTACAATGAATACAGTTTTCCATTGCAGATAACTGTATTTTGATTAATTTCGTTATAATAATAATAGGCTTTATATTAATTAATCTATAGAATAACTATATTTTCTCCGTTTATCCATAGAAATACACTACTAAGTACACTGCTTTTTACATTGCTCTCGTAGAAATAACATTATAACAATATTTGCGGTTATTTCTTCACCGTTTCCGTGGAAAATAAAGGCATTTTAAGCACGAAAAAATTGTGAATTTTCTATTTACCACTAAACTACATATAAAACAAACTCCTCCATTCAAAAGTATAGGAGTGAGATACAGTCGACTCCACTATAACACTGTTGATAATTCCGTTTTATATGAATTCCATGTAGTACGAGTCACTTAGATTTTACAAATATCTGTGCCGGACTGTGAACGGCTTACGTATTTGTAAAATCTAAGTGACTCGTACAACATAGAATTCATATAAAACGGAATAATCAACAGTGTTATGGGGGGTCGACTGTATTAAAACAAATCAAGATTTTTAGTAAATTTACTATAGAAAATATCCTAAATTACTATAAATTATATTAAAGACATCATAGAAATTGCATAAATCTATAAATTATACTAATTATAGTAGTTAAATATAGATACGAATTATGTTAATTATACTACAGAACCGCAACATAATATACTTCCCCCCTTCTCGTTGCTCATAAATTGAACTTAATTTATTTATTTTTTTTTTATATATTTAAATTCGTATTTAAAAAAAACTTCCATAAAATAATTCTACACGTAGATAATTTATTACAATTAACAAATCTCATCTATATAAATAATCATCATTATCATTATCATCCTCATCATCTTAAACCCGTTTCGTGTACACATAACTATAAATTATGTTAAAAAATAATTATAATTAAGTAATTGGAAGATAAAATCATATATTTTTTTATTATTATTATTTAAAAATATCTATTTTTTTCTATTTTTTATTATATTAAATCGATTATTTTTAGTTTTATTCATAGATTGTATGACGAATAGTCGATCAGATACGTACAAAAATAGTTAAGAATAGTCAATATTTATCTTTTATTAATTTTTATAATTTATTTATATATTTTTTTTATCATTTTAAATTAATTTTTACTCATAAATTTAAAAAAATAATCAAATATTATCGTATAAAAGTCACCTTTAGGGGGTCTGTTTTAAGTATTAAAAAACTAGTTTTTTTTATAATTATAACAGAATTAAATTCTAGATTTTAAGACAAATAAAGGTATAAAATTATACATTAATTATTTAAACGTATAAAATTATTCATAATTTAATTATAATTTTAGATATAAGACTGTTATAAGGTTTATAAATCTGTAAAAAAATTTCTTTATTTTGTCAATTTAAAACTCAAATTTTTGTCGTTAATATAGAAGAAAAACAAGAAAAATTCTCTATCCTTATTGCATATTTTCCCTATTTTCCTTAAGCAATTAAATATAATCATAAACCTTAACAGGAATCAGCTATCTCTCTCTCTTTCCATTCTGCATAGGATAATACATTCGATCCCCCCTATAACACTGTCGATTATTCCGTTTTATACGAATTCCACGTTGTACGAGTCACTTATATTTTACAAATACGTGTGCCGGGCTGTGAACGGCTCACTTATTTGTAAAATCTAAATGACTCGTACAACGTGGAATTCGTATAAAACGAAATAATCAACAGTGTTATAGAGGGATCGACTGTATAGAAATTACATGTTAATTTTTACATCAATTCAACTTATATACGTTTCTTATATTGTTTTAAAGGTTTTATACGCGTTTAAATATAAAAAAAATGCTTCAATTACTTGAAAACAATGAAATTTGAAGGAAAATTTTATTAAAATCGAGAGGATAACTTGAAAAATTCCTCTAACTTGACGCATTTTCGTATATTTTTCGTAGCTGTTGACCGTATCGAAAATCAATATCCGTGTATTCGACCAATATTAGAATACGAAGAGAGGGGGAAAAAAAAAAGAAATCTCTGATATTTTTGTCCCGTTAATATTTTCAAACCGTTGATAGATCTATCTTGTTTCTTAGTAACAACGTAATCTTATGTAACAAAATATTTTTTCACATGATACATTAGGAGACTTTTATAATTTATAGCCATGAGTTGTACTATATAAGTCTTTTATAATTGATATATACTGATAAATGTTGAATGAGAATAACTTTTTAACTGGTATAGAATAACAAGCATCTTCGATTTACTCGATTTTTTTTCGTGAATTCCGAAAGGAAATTTCAGTCGAAAATGCTCCATGATTATTATTATTATTATTCCGTTTGTTAGGGAAATTTGTTGTTGTGCCGAAAAGATTTGTGATTATGTTTTCGAAAATAAGCCGGAAAATGTCAGATTACGTCAGAAAAGAGTGAGGAAAAATGGTGTAATTGTACCGCACAAATGTACCAGAAAAGGTGATTTTTCTACAAAAATGTACCGGAAAAGGTGATTTTTCTACAAAAATGTACCAGAAAAGGTGATTTTTCTACAAAAATATACCAGAAAAGGTGATTTTTCTACAAAAATGTACCGGAAAAGGTAAATTTTTCTACAAAAATGTACCAGAAAAGGTGATTTTTCTACAAAAATATACCAGAAAAGGTGATTTTTCTACAAAAATGTACCGGAAAAGGTAAATTTTTCTACAAAAATGTACTGGAATAGGTGACTTTTCTATAAAAATGTTTAGAAAAATGTAAGATTGTGCCACAAAAACATGCCGAAAAAAGTAATGATCGAACATAAATGAATTGCAAGTCGTATAATTAAACCTCAAAGACGTATGGAAAAAACATACAAAAATGTGGTACAAAACGCCAGATTAACGCTTAAAAATGTGCCAAAAGTGTCGAGGAAGACACATAATTACCTCTCAAAATTACGCCACGAAACAAAGAACAGACACACAAAAAAAAAGGAAAACAATCATCACATATTTCTGTGGTAATTCCTAAGAAAATGTAGAGAAAAAGTAGATAAAAAATAAATAAATGATGGAAAGGCATGAAATGTAATTCGAGAAGAAAACGAATTTAATAAATATATAAAAAGGATAAGAGAGATATCTGGAAAATCGAAGAAGAAGAAGAAGAAGAAAAGAGAAAGTAGTTTGGTCGAAAGATGTGGCACGAATAATTATACAGATACATATTTAGTGCAGAAGGTAAGTAGAGTTCGTGTAGTATACATTATCTAAGAGAAGATTTTCTAAAAAAAAATCTCGCGTACAGACAATATATCGGAATCAATGGAATTGAAAAATAACTAAAACGTCTGTCGAGCAATCAAAAGGTTATCGCAGACAAACGTAATTGTATCAATGCAGATGGAATTACAAGCAGGAGCTATTCCCTCGTCACAGACCACCCATCTCGAAATCATACAACGCCCTGTGAGAGTCTAAAAATCTCGAGTAAATTGCTCCAACTCGTTTTGTAGTCGTGATGCCAAGAGATAAAAAAAACAACCCCCACTAATGGTTTCTGTTTTGTTTCCTTTTTAATATAAAATTATCTCGTCGTGTAATCCTATCGCCGACAAAAACAAAATGCGCCCTAAATATCCTTTTTTTGGAAGGTGGAAGGGCCAAAAGTTACGATATTTTCGATTTTCTCCACTCGATCTCCGTCTACAGGTTGAGGGATGGAAACGTTATTCCTCTCTCTAGAATATACATTTTTAATTATTAAATTTATCATGAGATAGAGACTTAAACCGCCCACCTCTCTAGCCAAATTGCTTTCTATCCGATTATTAATTAGCCTTAATATATATAGCCGGTTGAATAATCCGGTAGATCTTTGGAATGAAATTTCAAGTTTCAAAAGAGTAGATCGCGATCGAACGATCGAAAAAAGCCATAGATTAATAGAATCTCTCTGAACGATTGATTACGCGAGTGAATATTGAAAATTGCCAATTAATATCTCGGTGTATATCCCTCTTGATTGATATAAATCCATCTCGGTATTAATTCATACAAAATTCGATTAATTTATGTTTGGCCACACCCAAACGAATGAAGGTATAAAGAATTTGACATTAAAATTTTAATACGCCCCCGTTTAAAAGTATAGAGTTTAAATGATAATTTAATAATAATAATTATTATTATTATTTTCTTTTGTGACGATGTTTACGATTAGAGACGAATTAGGTGCTATGGTCATAGGAAAACTTTTTGCCATAAGAGTCGCGTGTTATACCCATGCAAAGAGATTAGTTTCTTGGAAGTTGGTTGTGCAATTTTTGATCGTTTAAACAAATGAGGTTGTCAGCTGTTACCATAGTGGCATTCATCATTTTAATGCATGGCATATTCGCAAATGCCATTCTCAGTACAGTATCAATTGCATTATTCTACTGAGTTTTAAGAATTAAGTTTTTTCCCCCTTTTTAAATAATTATTTAATTTTTTTTTTTAATATTTGCGACTCGTTTCTTAAATGAATTTTTACGTGTGTGCGTGTTTAAAGTATCCTCTTTAAATCAAAAAAAATTTTTTTTTTAATTAGAGAATAAATTGATAGGAACACTCATCAGTCGTAAAACACGGGGATAATTTTGAAGATTATTCGCTATTTACGGCTAATTTTGCAAGGTTATTTGTTATTCGGAAACAAATCTTCAAAGTTCGTTTACTATTCAAAGGTCACAAGGCCAACTTTAAAAAAGTTATAGTTTTATAGGTTGCGTTTTAAGAGTCACTTATTATTATTGTTAATCACTATTTATGGTTAGATTTCGATTAGTTACTTTCATCCACTTCAAATGGTCACTCACTAAGCAGAGGTCAATCTTTAAATGTTCACTCACTAATCAGGGGTCAACGTTTAAATGGTCACTCACTAAACAGAGGTCAATCTTTAAATGGTCACTCACTAAACAGAGATCAACCTTTAAATGGTCACTTACTAAACAAAGGTCAATCTTTAAATGGTCACTCACTAAACAGAGGTCAACGTTTAAATGGTCACTCACTAAACAGAGGTCAATCTTTAAATGGTCACTCACTAAACAGAGATCAACCTTTAAATGGTCACTTACTAAACAAAGGTCAATCTTTAAATGGTCACTTACTAAACAGAGGTCAACGTTTAAATGGTCACTCACTAAACAGAGATTAACCTTTAAATGGTCACTTACTAAACAAAGGTCAGTCTTTAAATGGTCACTCACTAAACAGAGGTCAACCTTTAAATGGACATTTACTAAACAGAGGTCAACCTTTAAATGGTCACTTACTAAACAGAGGTCAACGTTTAAATGGTCACTTACTAAACAAAGGTCACTCTTTAAATGGTCACTCACTAAACAGAGGTCAACGTTTAAATGGTCACTTACTAAACAAAGGTCAATTTGTAGATGGTCACTCACTAAACAGAGATCAACCTTTAAATGGTCACTTACTAAACAAAGGTCAATCTTTAAATGGTCACTCACTAAACAGAGGTCAACGTTTAAATGGTCCCTCACTAAGCAGGGGTCAACGTTTAAATGGTCACTCACTAAGCAGGGGTCAACGTTTAAATGGTCACTCACTAAGCAGGGGTCAACGTTTAAATGGTCACTCACTAAGCAGGGGTCAACGTTTAAATGGTCACTCACTAAGCAGGGGTCAACGTTTAAATGGTCACTCACTAAGCAGGGGTCAACGTTTAAATGGTCACTCACTAAGCAGGGGTCAACGTTTAAATGGTCACTCACTAAGCAGGGGTCAACGTTTAAATGGTCACTCACTAAGCAGGGGTCAACGTTTAAATGGTCACTCACTAAGCAGGGGTCAACGTTTAAATGGTCACTCACTAAGCAGGGGTCAACGTTTAAATGGTCACTCACTAAGCAGGGGTCAACGTTTAAATGGTCACTCACTAAGCAGGGGTCAACGTTTAAATGGTCACTCACTAAGCAGGGGTCAACGTTTAAATGGTCACTCACTAAGCAGGGGTCAACGTTTAAATGGTCACTCACTAAGCAGGGGTCAACGTTTAAATGGTCACTCACTAAGCAGGGGTCAACGTTTAAATGGTCACTCACTAAGCAGGGGTCAACGTTTAAATGGTCACTCACTAAGCAGGGGTCAACGTTTAAATGGTCACTCACTAAGCAGGGGTCAACGTTTAAATGGTCACTCACTAAGCAGGGGTCAACGTTTAAATGGTCACTCACTAAGCAGGGGTCAACGTTTAAATGGTCACTCACTAAGCAGGGGTCAACGTTTAAATGGTCACTCACTAAGCAGGGGTCAACGTTTAAATGGTCACTCACTAAGCAGGGGTCAACGTTTAAATGGTCACTCACTAAGCAGGGGTCAACGTTTAAATGGTCACTCACTAAGCAGGGGTCAACGTTTAAATGGTCACTCACTAAGCAGGGGTCAACGTTTAAATGGTCACTCACTAAGCAGGGGTCAACGTTTAAATGGTCACTCACTAAGCAGGGGTCAACGTTTAAATGGTCACTCACTAAGCAGGGGTCAACGTTTAAATGGTCACTCACTAAGCAGGGGTCAACGTTTAAATGGTCACTCACTAAGCAGGGGTCAACGTTTAAATGGTCACTCACTAAGCAGGGGTCAACGTTTAAATGGTCACTCACTAAGCAGGGGTCAACGTTTAAATGGTCACTCACTAAGCAGGGGTCAACGTTTAAATGGTCACTCACTAAGCAGGGGTCAACGTTTAAATGGTCACTCACTAAGCAGGGGTCAACGTTTAAATGGTCACTCACTAAGCAGGGGTCAACGTTTAAATGGTCACTCACTAAGCAGGGGTCAACGTTTAAATGGTCACTCACTAAGCAGGGGTCAACGTTTAAATGGTCACTCACTAAGCAGGGGTCAACGTTTAAATGGTCACTCACTAAGCAGGGGTCAACGTTTAAATGGTCACTCACTAAGCAGGGGTCAACGTTTAAATGGTCACTCACTAAGCAGGGGTCAACGTTTAAATGGTCACTCACTAAGCAGGGGTCAACGTTTAAATGGTCACTCACTAAGCAGGGGTCAACGTTTAAATGGTCACTCACTAAGCAGGGGTCAACGTTTAAATGGTCACTCACTAAGCAGGGGTCAACGTTTAAATGGTCACTCACTAAGCAGGGGTCAACGTTTAAATGGTCACTCACTAAGCAGGGGTCAACGTTTAAATGGTCACTCACTAAGCAGGGGTCAACGTTTAAATGGTCACTCACTAAGCAGGGGTCAACGTTTAAATGGTCACTCACTAAGCAGGGGTCAACGTTTAAATGGTCACTCACTAAGCAGGGGTCAACGTTTAAATGGTCACTCACTAAGCAGGGGTCAACGTTTAAATGGTCACTCACTAAGCAGGGGTCAACGTTTAAATGGTCACTCACTAAGCNTATTTAATTTTTTTTTTTAATATTTGCGACTCGTTTCTTAAATGAATTTTTACGTGTGTGCGTGTTTAAAGTATCCTCTTTAAATCAAAAAAAATTTTTTTTTTAATTAGAGAATAAATTGATAGGAACACTCATCAGTCGTAAAACACGGGGATAATTTTGAAGATTATTCGCTATTTACGGCTAATTTTGCAAGGTTATTTGTTATTCGGAAACAAATCTTCAAAGTTCGTTTACTATTCAAAGGTCACAAGGCCAACTTTAAAAAAGTTATAGTTTTATAGGTTGCGTTTTAAGAGTCACTTATTATTATTGTTAATCACTATTTATGGTTAGATTTCGATTAGTTACTTTCATCCACTTCAAATGGTCACTCACTAAGCAGAGGTCAATCTTTAAATGTTCACTCACTAATCAGGGGTCAACGTTTAAATGGTCACTCACTAAACAGAGGTCAACGTTTAAATGGTCACTTACTAAACAAAGGTCAATTTGTAGATGGTCACTCACTAAACAGAGATCAACCTTTAAATGGTCACTTACTAAACAAAGGTCAATCTTTAAATGGTCACTCACTAAACAGAGGTCAACGTTTAAATGGTCACTCACTAAGCAGGGGTCAACGTTTAAATGGTCACTCACTAAGCAGGGGTCAACGTTTAAATGGTCACTCACTAAGCAGGGGTCAACGTTTAAATGGTCACTCACTAAGCAGGGGTCAACGTTTAAATGGTCACTCACTAAGCAGGGGTCAACGTTTAAATGGTCACTCACTAAGCAGGGGTCAACGTTTAAATGGTCACTCACTAAGCAGGGGTCAACGTTTAAATGGTCACTCACTAAGCAGGGGTCAACGTTTAAATGGTCACTCACTAAGCAGGGGTCAACGTTTAAATGGTCACTCACTAAGCAGGGGTCAACGTTTAAATGGTCACTCACTAAGCAGGGGTCAACGTTTAAATGGTCACTCACTAAGCAGGGGTCAACGTTTAAATGGTCACTCACTAAGCAGGGGTCAACGTTTAAATGGTCACTCACTAAGCAGGGGTCAACGTTTAAATGGTCACTCACTAAGCAGGGGTCAACGTTTAAATGGTCACTCACTAAGCAGGGGTCAACGTTTAAATGGTCACTCACTAAGCAGGGGTCAACGTTTAAATGGTCACTCACTAAGCAGGGGTCAACGTTTAAATGGTCACTCACTAAGCAGGGGTCAACGTTTAAATGGTCACTCACTAAGCAGGGGTCAACGTTTAAATGGTCACTCACTAAGCAGGGGTCAACGTTTAAATGGTCACTCACTAAGCAGGGGTCAACGTTTAAATGGTCACTCACTAAGCAGGGGTCAACGTTTAAATGGTCACTCACTAAGCAGGGGTCAACGTTTAAATGGTCACTCACTAAACAGAGGTCAATTTGTAAATGGTCCCTCACTATTCAGAGATGAAACAACTTGAGAGATAATTCACTATTCAAAGGTTATTCTTAATCGTTAGTTTTTAAAAATTACATATTATTTAATCTTCGAAAACTAGTGTAATATTTCTTAAAATAAATGTAGCAAAAATTAAATTTAGAAAAATTTAAAAGAAATTGCCAAGCTGGACGCGATCTTTGATTATTCATGACTCGAAGAATATAGAAAATAACGGGTTATGATAAAGCATATATTTAGAGAAGCGATTTTTGTCTTGTTGACTTATACTACTAAAGGGTATAAGATAGCATTGGGAAAACAAATGTACAAATGCTCTCTACTCATCACTCATATGGATAACAATCGCAGTTTCGACTCACAACTGTAATTGCAGAAGAGAAAAGCTCTAACCTTTCCCTATCATCACCTCGCCAACACCAGGTGTGTGTACGTTGTATGTGTGTATGGCGGCATTGTCATTGTTCGACCGATGTTATTACTACGTCACAGATCACGTGAGAGCGTACAGATGGCATTTCCGATAAGATCATTCTCTCCTCCTCTTCATCTTCAATCCGGATTTATTCGGTTATAGGGCTATTAATTATGCTAAAATCTATATTACTTCTTTACCTTTATAGTGCTAGTAATTTTTTTTTTTTTTTGAAAATTTTTATTTACGTGTTTTCTATTTTTTGGAAAATTAAAAATATAAATAAAAAGCATCGTGGTAGTTTAATTATATAAAGATAAAGCTTATATAGGTAAGGATTTATACGAAGCATCCATCCTCTGTAAGGATGCTTTATATATTTGCTACGATCCCAAATACAGTATTTTGATATTTTGTAGCTTTTTTCACTCAAAATATAATTTTTAGATCCTTTTTTTTACATTCCACAGCTCAAATTCTTTATTATTAAAGAGTTATTTACATAAAACTGAGAAGTAGATGGTTGTTAGCCATGTTGTTTTCCTAAAAGATCCAGCTACTTTAATCGCTTCTTTACGTAAAAATATATAATAATTTAGATTAAAAAATTAAAAAATCATATAATGTTATTATATTATAGTTTAAATATTAATTCTTAAGATATTTTAGTTAATAATTCGCTCGAATACAGCTTGTAACATCATAAAAGATCGCGAGCTACCAGTTGAAAACTAAAACTGCAAATGTCTTAAATTATTATAGATTAAATTAAATTCAAAAATTATAATATAAAATAGAGTTATATTAGACATTATAAACTTTATTATAAATACTTAATATATAACCTTTTATGCTTTTATGTGTAAGATTTTTGTGGTAGAGTGTAACGGACGGAATCAAGAGTTTAAGTTGAAAGAACTACAATCAATAAGCTATAGCTCACGATTCCATTATATTAAATCGCGGAACCACAAAACTGGATCTATAATTCATAATGGCAGTGATTTATTTCTAGAGTTTATCAACTTTCTAAAGATTTCTAGTCTACTATTAGGTGTTATAATAGCGAAAGGACCATATATAATGTAGTCTATTAATCTATCGTTACGAGTGTACTTTCGAGGAGATTCTTGTTGTCTAGAGAATAAGAAAAATAAAAAAATAAAATTAATATATATATTTAACCGGAGATTGAACTTTATTATTACAAGAATCTTTTTTTATAGATATTAATACCAATTTTTTTATATATTTTTTTTCCTTATCTTAGTTTGTGATTTAAAAGTCTTTAGGCAAAGATATGTTTAGATAAGTTTAGAAATTATTCATAGGGGGATAAAGAACAAACAAGTTCAATGGGAGAAAGTAGATTATATATATCGAATGCTTAATGGATAGATTAAGAGATTTGAAAGGCCTCTTAACGAAGAAAACATTGAAGAACATAAATACCGATGATGGAGATAAAAAGTAAATATGCATAGAACTTGTATAATATCAGATAAAACACTCCCCATCAGATTTTGTAATTCAATGAGTGATAACTGACAGAAATACATACGATTGTACACCAACCCTTTACCGTAACACCCCATTATTATATGCAATTACGATTTGAATCGAAAGATATTGCATTCAAGCATAACAACCGAGTATCAATCCCTTAATTTACTAACACTAACCTACTATGAGCATCACGTAGATTCTCGACAAAAACCAACACCAAGCACGTGAGAAAACTTACGTCCCGTCACGAAAGTCACGCTCGTGATAACAAGTCGGACATAGCACGCGCCACGGATGGTGCAAGCACACAATTTTTTTTTTTTTTTTTTAACTGATGGAACCAGTATCAATCGTCTAAATCTTTAAAGCGATAGGAAGATGTAGTGTAATTGTCGAAACTGGATAGTGACCAGAGAGAGAGAGAGAGCTATTATTTGCCTTTCTGTACCTATTCGAGGTCAAAGTTCATACGGTCAGGACCGACATTAGCCAGTTACCATACTAGGATATTTTGATTAGAGTTATTACAGATGGAAATTTTTGTAAAGAATAGGGAGAAAAATAATGGATAGCGAACCTGTTTGTATTGGCGTGAAGGGGGGGATCGTTGCAGGGGTTTGTAGGACCTGCAATTTTGGTAGTAGACCTATCACATGTTGATACTAAGATTGGGGATTTTCGGTGGCGTTAAGGATCCGGGTTACCTAAGTTCTTTGTCAGATGAGATTCAATTTTGGCTCCATATAACTCCACCCATTCTAAGGAGTATTTATTGTTTTCAACTACAATCCCTAGAAAAATTAATTTCTTTTTTTTTTTCCTGTTATTTTTTTTATTAAGCATCTTTAACAAAATGTCATAATCTTGTTAAGACGATAAAAATCTAAAACGGTAGTAATTTGTCATCTTTTTTTTTTCTATTATTATTACATTCTCCATATCAAGAGTAATTTCGAAAGAAATTTCACTATCGATTATTTTTATAAATGTTTTTAACCTATGGAAATAATTAAAATATTTTATATATTGAAATTTTTTAATTGTTTTATAAAAAAATCAAAAGATATCAACGTTTTAAAAAGAGTATTAGAAGATAAAATGAGTTAAAAGTATGCCTTTTATGTACATTCCTCTATCGAATTATTCAAGAAAATTAGTTTAATTCGTGAAATTTTTTAATGAAATTTTTAATTTTTTTTTATAATTTTAACTTAGGATCCATTTTTAAACACAAAAATTGCGTAAAACATTACAATTTAGATGAAAGATTTGTTCAAAAATTGTATTTCTCTTTTAAAAAAAACGTAATTTTAATCAAATCTTCGCCTAAAAAATAATTTATTTTCTGTGTTTTTTTGGTTGTAGATTGCATAATTATGCGATAATTCATTCAACGACAGAAACGTCTAAGAAAACATTCAATTTATTTGAAGATAAGTGTTTTTTTTTTTCCTCTTCAAAAAACCAACATAAATAATGAAAATTGGAAGTATACAAAATTCCAGCGGATTGAACACAGTTCACAACAATCCATCATCTAACAACCTGTTATCACCATTACTGATGCTTGTTACTTTAGTAACAAGAGTAAATGCCACGAGGAAATGACGTGAGGTCTAGCGATGCCTCGAGCGATGAATGAACTACAGAATACAAAAGGTGAAAATGAAATTCTCTTCTCATTTGAATAAGTATATCTTCGTAAGAATGCATTAAAAATACCCGTAGATTTATCAGTTCTTAAATTTTATATAAATAATTTAATATTAAATTTTAATTTATTCGAATCTATTACATAGTTTTTTAATTTTATTTCTTATTTTTTAAATCCGTTACGCTATCGAGAACACCGTAACTTAACGAAAATACGATTAAACTTCGTTACTCGTAGATCGAGATCTACCTGTTGAATTACATAGAAAAAATCTTTCCGGAAAATCTCATCAAAATTTAAAAATTCCGTTAATATTTTTTATCATATTTTAAACTTATTATTATATATTTTAAATTACATTAAGAAGAATGTAATTCAATTGAAAATTTATGTAGAAATTCTCTATTGTTTAAGATAATACATTTCAACCTTACAAAACACAGTTTGGACTAGAATATGCAATTATAATGTGTTTCTGGGATGCAGAAGCTATACTCTGTCTCACCCATTCATCAACATCACCGAAAACAAGCTATTTTAACTATCATCACGGTCGAGTCGAGAGAAAAAAAGAAGGAAGAAGAAGAAGAAGAAAAAAAAATCCACATTCTCTAGTCACGTCTAATTGGAGTAGAGGTTTGAAAATTGTAAGCATCATCCATTGGTAGACAGACAGACCGAAGAAGTTGAAAAATTGCCAATTAATTTTGATAATCGATCTAAGATTAATTTACAATTCATATAAAGTATATATATATAAAAAAAAAAAAAAGGTGTTGGAATTTTTGATAGTCACGCCGCATATTCATCATTTCAATTATTATTAATATCAAATTAAAATCGAATGATTGAATTAATTTGATCCTAACATTGCGTGTTAATCTAATAAAAATTGCTTTCGTGAATATGAATGAATGAATTAATGAATATATTTTATTCTATAATAACGACTGTACTTGATAGTAGTTTGGCAGTTTAACATGTAGAAGATTATTCGGTCCTTCTAACAGATATTAACTGAATTCAAATTGGACATCTTTTCGTTCGATGTAGACCGATTGCGATGTTTCCTGTGAAAATAATTTAAGAAAATAATTCATCTTCACTCTGTTACTAAAATACCGTGTATTCGACCAATATTAGAATACGAAGAGAGGGGAAAAAAAAAAGAAATCTCTGATATTTTTGTCCCGTTAATATTTTCAAACCGTTGATAGATCTATCTTGTTTCTTAGTAACAACGTAATCTTATGTAACAAAATATTTTTTCACATGATACATTAGGAGACTTTTATAATTTATAGCCATGAGTTGTACTATATAAGTCTTTTATAATTGATATATACTGATAAATGTTGAATGAGAATAACTTTTTAACTGGTATAGAATAACAAGCATCTTCGATTTACTCGATTTTTTTTCGTGAATTCCGAAAGGAAATTTCAGTCGAAAATGCTCCATGATTATTATTATTATTATTCCGTTTGTTAGGGAAATTTGTTGTTGTGCCGAAAAGATTTGTGATTATGTTTTCGAAAATAAGCCGGAAAATGTCAGATTACGTCAGAAAAGAGTGAGGAAAAATGGTGTAATTGTACCGCACAAATGTACCAGAAAAGGTGATTTTTCTACAAAAATGTACCGGAAAAGGTGATTTTTCTACAAAAATGTACCAGAAAAGGTGATTTTTCTACAAAAATATANTTAAATATTATCTAGAATTTATTACTTAATAAAAATTACTATTGTATTAAGTACTATATAGCCTATACTATAATAAATATAGTAACCTACTAGACGAAATATATTGATATGTACTACTTTTCAGTGATTAATTCCATTTTATGCTGCTTATTTCATGGTATGCATCGTACCAATTAATACATAAAGTATATTACTTAATAACACTTAACATTATTTATTCTTTAACAAGCTCATTCGTCAAAACTCCAACAAAATAATGAATAAATTATCTTTTTTGCGGGGATTTTAAACAATGTAAATGGGCCTATCTTACCTAAGGTTTACGAGTTTGTATATTAGTTTTGTGTCTTGTCTGTATGTACGTAAGCATTGAAAAAGTGCAGAAATGTGCATAAAGGTATTAAAAATACACCAAATAAGATACTGGTTTTTATATAAATCATTCTAGGAAAGCTCCTTTCCAAAAAAGAAAAAAAAACACCCCAATACCCAATCGAGATCAAATGTATGTACTGTACAGTAAGCGCGTGTATGTGTGTACGCCAGTGACGTTTGGGTGATGTCATTGGTGTGAGTATCACGTGATGCAAAGTATAATAATTTCGGTCAAAGTAGGGGCGGCGGTCGATGTAGGATGGACAAGAATTTTCGACTGGAGGCTATTTGTACAACTGTTGGTGTACAATCCTCCCGAGTTTCTCTCAGCAACCGGGCTCATTCATCATAACCTTCGTTGGCTCTAAGGTAAATATTATGTTTGCGTGTCTCCAAAACAGCAACTTCCTATTTCTCTTGTGTGGTCACGAGTGGCGAAAGTCAATGACAGGAAAGATTTCTTTGCCACTTTATACACGATTTCTAATAAATCTAAAAAGCTTCCTATAATTACAACTAGAACTACTCATATTCAACTCGGAATTTTTTTTTTTTTTTTTTTTTTTGAATTGCTTATTCCTTTCTAAGAACAGACAGACGTTCGTATTGTCAATATTACCAATCTACTTACAAGAATATTAAAGTATCGTACGGCATAAAATTTATAACTTAACATCGCAACTTTGATTATGATTGATTAAGCTAGAGTTTAATTGATACATTGGTATGAATTTTAGGGTTTTTTTTAAATGTAACTATAGGCTCCATATTTTTTCATTTGGCTTATATAAAAATCTTTTATTATTATTATTATTATTAGATTTTTCTGTTTGATTTACGCGTAAAAATCGAGTGAGCGTAACGGGCCTTATGTATACATTACGTAAATGAATAGGAAATGAAGCGTGTTTACGCCGATAAATTTTAATTTTAATGCATTGAGAAGGTTGTTTATACGTAATACTAATATTTGATAGTATATAATTTAAAAAAAAGTCTTGAAATTTGTAGAAAAATCCGGGTTTTTGAAAGAAGTAAAGCATCCTAACAGGCAAAAAAAAAAAAAAATTAAACTTCTCACATAATTAATTTAAATTATTCCAAAAATTATAAAACAATTAGGCGAGGCATAATTTAATAAATAAGAAATAATAATAATTTCATTAAAGATAGTAATTATTTATTATGAAAAGAAAAACTTTTTTAAGGGCATTCACCTCATAAAGACAAGAGTTTCTTGTTTTGATTTTTTAAATATTATTTTCTGTAAACATCGACTCTATTAACGTTCCATGCCAGAAGTTAATTTGTAAGCATTTAAAAAAAAAAAAAGCCGGAGAAAGAAACAGCAAATCACAGAACCGATTATGCCTATTGAGGCCTAACTCTTAAACTTAATTAAGCTTAGTTCTATGCCTAATTAGATCTATAATTTACAAGACGATCAGACGAGCGTAGGCAGGTAATGATCGATCCAATAGTCGTGTTGTCCCCGTTGTTGCAAGGGGGTGTATATATTTTCCCAAGTAGGGCCCCTCCCCGAATATCGTGCCCTTGAAAGGCACAACCGTACCGGTGTAATTATTGTTAATTGTATGTTGTCAACGTTAACAAATCGTCTGTGCTGCCGAAAATCAGTTAAATCACACTGACTTTTTTTTTTTGTCTATTTTTCTAAAACTGTGTAGAAACCAGATGTCATGGCTTCGGGCTTGTCACGGAAATGGCAATGAAGTTTAACTTGAAATTGTAATCTTTCTCTCGGATGATTTCTTTGATGACATATAACTCGAGTGTATCTACTTACCTTTTGAATCATTTTATAAAGTTTTCCCCTCCTCCTCCTCTTCCTCCTCCTCCTCCTCCTTCTCCTTCTCGTTCTCCTCCTGTTCTTCTTAGAAATCAATTTAATAGAATCGTTTACGCTTAAATCAATTTGTCTCGAGAATTTGCAGGTTTTTTTTTTTTTGTTAAACAATTACCTTTTTAAATAGCTTTCCCGTGTAAAAATCTCTTAAAATTGCGTACGGAATCTCTTAAAATCACATTTCTGGGTAACTTTTTTACGAATTTTTGAGTAGTTTCGTAGCTAAATTTTCACGAAATATTTGAAATTTTATCTTTTCTTATTAAAATTATTTTGTAAAATTCCAAAAAAAAGAGAACTTTTTTATTCGAGAAACGTCGATTTTGCCAGCAGAATATAAGCATTTACCATATAAGATAAAGGTAGGTTACCTGACAGGTAAGCAGGTGGGACAGATGTCACACGGTGGATGGGAAGACACAAACGAATCACGTGACAAACTCTTCATAAACGCATAAAAGTCATCCTCTGTTTCTTAATTGGCCAATACGTCATAATTACGGCAATTAGTCTTTCTTTTCACTCTCCACTCCCTTCCTGAGAATCAGTAATACATCGCACGCCAAAAATCATAAATTTAATTCTAACAATTCAGCTTCGTAGGGCGTTGTCTAGCAAATATACGACTTCTTATAGAATTTTTTAATTNAAATATTCTAGGAGTGATTCAATGAGTCGAAACTGATCCTGGTCTTCTTTTTATATCGAAGGGTATATTATATATATCAACGTGAAAATATATAATTGCAAATTAAATATATGTCTGGAGTTCAGCACGATAGCTACTGTACTAAAGTATAAGTTACAATCAAGAAAATCTTTTAAGTACATCTTCAATATTATAATTAGAGCTAATATATTTTTTTTATTTTAATATAATTATTGTATTATTTCTTCTAGAAAAGAAGTTTTTTTAATTTGCTTGAATATAAATCATTAAATGTCAAGATGGTCATGAAGAAAACGAGTTTGGTCCCTGTGTGCAATTTTATGACTTGTCATTAAATAATTATAGTAGAATAATTTAATGTTTTTGATAATAGATATTTTTATGATCATTTATCATTTATCAGCTACATATTAAGCTATTTACTAAGCCGGTCCGATTCTTATCCATATGATAAGCTCTTCTTTTCATATTTGATGACATCCAAAATTTCTTTTTTTTTTTTTTTATTTTTATCTGATAAAAATCTTAATAAGTATACCATTTTGTTAATATTTTTATAATATTTTTTTTTTTTTTTTAGAAAATTTACTTGGAAGTTGGCTTCGTTCTCTTCTCTTCTTCCCCCCTCTTAATTAACTATTGTTTTTCGATTTTTTTAAAGAAATTTTTATTAATTATTTGTTTTTATTAAGTTTAAATAAAATTGATTAATTATCTCGTAAATATTTGTTACGTTAGAGAAGTTGTGAATTTTTTTTTAGAAGTTTTGCGGATATTTTTAATGCGATTATGAGTCGATCTTCTCAATTTTGACGTTTTCCTTCTTAAGATATCGTGCTTAGAGATATATATTTATAAAGAAAAGATAAAAAATCACGTGTACAAGGAGATTACTTAGAATAAACTTTCTTTCTCTGTTTGATTTAGAGAAAACTACAGTTTTGTATTTTACTATACTGCAAGAATAAAATAGAATATATTTTAAATTCAGTGGCAAAATATGTTGGGGTACTCTATGCGTTATATAAGTTAAAAATTTCAGCAATTAAACTCAAATATATTCCGAGAAAACTGGAGGAAAACTAAACAAATATATAAAAATGTATACAGAGAAAGCCACTTTTTAATAACTACATTAAATAAAAAATAAAATATAACATATTTTAATTTGATAGATATAAAAACATAACATGTACAGTACATACATATATTATTTTAAGCACGATATATTAAATAAAAATGTAAAAGAACTTAATTTTTTCTGAATAGTCATTCATCAATCCAGCAATTCATATCTATTGGTTAGACTTATGACATAAAATAATAGAATTGTGATTTCTTAGTACCACGCTGATACCTTTAATAACAAGTTTTGTAAATTCTATCCCATTTAAAATATTCATTGACCTCTTCATTGACCTCTTAAGCAATTAAAGATGTCAAACTACATCACTGTAGTCTAAGTCAATAATTATGGTCTTCAGAATGTACAAACCTGTGTTGCATTTGTGATCTATACCTAATATATGTATCGAGTTTAATAACTCGAGAATATTTATTTTAATTAATAATAATTTTAAAAAGAAAACTAAAATTTTCTTTTTTTATAAATTTTAGATCTTTGGTTATGTTATTTGAATTTATGGATAGAAATTGTGTAAAAAAAAGGCGTTTTTTCATAAAAATTTTGGGTTGAAAATGCATTCTACCAGTTGAGAAACTACTAAGTACAGCAAAAGGTATGGGCTCGTTTTCTAGTCTAAATGACTATTCTCTGTCTCAGTTTTGATATATTTATAAGCCATTCTCTTGTAGTAACTTCACAAAATTTTAAATATATCTTCTCCTTTTATATCAAAATAACTTCACAGTCATTTAATACGAGAATTTCAACCTTAAAAATCCATAAAGCTCTATATTTACTACCCATTATAAGTAATTAGAGTGGATATTTTTAAGTACTCCTCATATATGACGTATTGGAATGTGTGTAAAAAATGAATTCACATACTTGCTATTAGGTGAGAACAGTTATTTCTCAGAAATTAAGGACAATAAGATGGAAGATGATTTGTAGCAAGTATCAAAGTCGTGGTGAACCTTCAGGCTGTAATTGTCAGCATGCACAAAAATAATCAAACCCTTCAAGATAGGAAGAAAATTACAGGGTCTTCTAGTAAGAAGAGAAAAAATTAATAAGGCAGAGAAAAGGATGCTTAGCACCTTCTTTGTTTCGACTTAGCATCAATTCATATAATTTTAAAATAAGGAGGAGGGGGAAGAGGGTGTTTTTGGAAGTACCCCAAACTACAGAGGATTGAAAATTTTTTTTAAAAAAAATTTATAAAAATATTCTAGGAGTGATTCAATGAGTCGAAACTGATCCTGGTCTTCTTTTTATATCGAAGGGTATATTATATATATCAACGTGAAAATATATAATTGCAAATTAAATATATGTCTGGAGTTCAGCACGATAGCTACTGTACTAAAGTATAAGTTACAATCAAGAAAATCTTTTAAGTACATCTTCAATATTATAATTAGAGCTAATATATTTTTTTTATTTTAATATAATTATTGTATTATTTCTTCTAGAAAAGAAGTTTTTTTTTTTTTATTTACTAGTGCTTCAAGAGCCATTCTTCTAGTCATTTGATGCTGCTGTTCTTATTGTTGTTGAATATTAATTAAGATTTATGTATAATATTAAAATATATTTTGTTTACTAAATTTATAAATATTTAAATAGACAAAAAGCTTTGAAGAGATAAGAAAATAGGTTAATCAAAAAGTAAAAAATTCAAGTTATGAATTTTAAATGATGTTCTTCCTTATTAATCAGCAGCTGCTTTATATATAAAAGTTGTTACAACTTAACGATTATCATCTTTAAATTATCATTAAAGCCTTAACATCTTTATTTTATAATGAATAAACATGTTCTATTTATAATTCTTTCTAAAAAAAAAAAAAAAGAAAACTCTAAAAATTATGTTAAAATCTCCAAAAAATTCAAAGTAAAAAGAATTTTTATAGGTCGATTTATGTTCTGATACCGTTAAAAATTATTAATTTTTCTTAATTATTACATTTATTAATCTTTTAATCATTTATGATAAATTACAATTTTAAAAAATATAGTTTATATATTTATTAATTTTGAAATCAAAAATTGGATTAGTAGGCCTATGTTAATAATATTCAACCTATGTATTTTTCGGTTACATTTTGACTTTTAATCTATTATAATATATAAAATTCAATAAGAAATTTTACATAATATTGAATATAATAATTGTAAATAATATAAAAAGAAATTACAATACTTTATTCTTCGTTCTAAACAATGAGGAACCTCTAAAGATGGAGCAGATGCTTCGAGAAAACAATCGACAATTATTGTTTAAAACCGGATTTAATCTAATAAAATTAATGTTTTTAATAGAAAAAAAAACATTAAATTTAGTATCTAGGATTTAAAATTCATTTAAAAAAAAAAAAAGTCTCAGTGTTTGTTTACTATTTCCGCTCGGAATGAATCTATTCCATGAAGTAACCATTAATATTGCTTGAAGCAATGGAACTAAATGAAGACATATTATTAGACTGTGTCGCCATGCTAAAGCAATGCATTCCAAGATGGCAATTAGATCTATCAGCTCTGATTGATTGACTTCTAATAACATAGAAACCGCAAATACGTCTGAGGTGTTTGTCCAAGGATGGTAACATTGGTACAATGTACTCTAATGAAATCGCATCTGAAAATTTACAATTTTTTTTTTTTTTTCTTTCTTTCTTTATTTTGCTCCGGGATAAATCTCTCATATACAATCCCCCATCAAGAATTTTTAGTTTTAATAGGTTACTGTTATCGAATCGGCTCGGATAGGAACTTTCGAATCACGGATAACAGGTTTGTTTCGAAGAAAAATGGCTACGAGACACGGTTTGATAATAGTAAAATAGGGCCTTTTTTTTTTAATGATTAATTTATAAATATCGTGTCCGTATCTGGATTTTTGTAGATGGATTTTCGAAATCTTATATGGCAAACAACGTCTACGAAGCAGTCTGGTGTTTTTAAAGAACTGGTTTGAGAACGTTATGAACGATGATTCGACTTAAAAAAAATCTCGTATAATCAATTAAAACGTTAAGTTTGATATATGATACGGAATTTAAAAATGTTTACTATTGTTCTATCATCATTGGTTGTTTTCTAAACGATTATGGTGAGTTTGCGTGTGGTATTCAAGTAAACCTATCATCATTGGAATATTAGAATAACCTAGAATTTTCTCTTAAGTCCAACCTCTTGCAAATTATCACATCGTCTTCGGCCGTAGAAAAAAAAGAAATATGTGTGTTTTAAACACTGTAAAAGCTATTTTTAGAAGCAAATTCTTGTCTAATTTTATGGAACAATGAGCTTCTTTGATGAAAACTTTGAGCGAAGATCATAGACAAAAGAGAATCAAATTATAAATTATAAGTTTATAGAAAATTTTGTCAAAAATTCAGTTGGATTCAAACATTTTTATTCTAAAATCGCTTCTAAAAATCTCGTTAATTAAAACTTATAGCCGAGTTACAATTTATAAAATCATTAAGAAGACGGCTAATTAAGTGATAATGGCTCTTAGCATAATTAATAAAATCTTAATGATGTTTATTACTATGATTTAAAATTATACAGATGATGTTTATATCGTTAACAAAGTATTAAAGGCATTTTTTATTGCTTAGGCTATGTTTAGAAATATATATTTTTACCGTATCAAATGACAATATATACGAACATAAAATTAAAAACAAATTTATCGATTATAAATTAAATATTTTAAGAGTTAAAATCGATACGCGTTAGAAAGATATTTATGATTTTACATGGGAGTTTGGGTTCGATTTCTGCCTGAAAATGAGATAACTTTTTACATTATTTCGAAAGTTCGGATAGCAAAAGCTATATTGTCTACTCTCGGTAATCTAATTTGATAAGAAACGGCTCCAATCTTCCTCTCTTTAGCAATCTAATTTAAGAAAAAACACTTTCAATTTTCTTCTTCTTAGCAATCCAGTTTAAGCAGGAAGATTTCAATTCTCTAATTTGTAATTTTCCTCCAAGTCAATGAATTTAGACAGGGAGAAATCTAATGGTTTCACTGTTTTAGCATTGTAATTAGACAAAAAAAAACACACAATAATCCCATTGTAAGAAATAATCTATGTGGAATATACATTTGTTATACTAGAATGTTCGAGTTTATCCTATACATACCAAGTTATATTTCACATTCTTCTAATAAATTGATACATACTATTCTGGTTATTGAGGAGTACTTAGCATTATTATGGATTTTCACAGCATAAAATTTAAACATTTTAATGGCATCTTATAAAAAATAAATAAATAAAATTATAAAAAAAATTACGACACTAAAGAACAATCGTTATCATCGACACTTAGAAATGACATTCTCGTGTGTATACCAATCATAATATAAGAGGAAAATTGAGGAAAAAAATAATTGAATACTCGTAAATAATCATTCGATTTCGTACGAAAGATGGAAGTTTAAAAAAAGTGTAGAGATTTTGCTCTTCTAAGCAATGATGTTCATTGTGTAATTGTCAAAAGATTCGCGTGTTTACCTTCCTCATTCTTGAACACACGCTTCCGGCGTTTGTATCTTTTGCTAAAGGCAAAAACAATGAATGTTAATTTTGCAATTAAAATGCCATTAAGTGACTTAACTTGATGACTGCTGTTTAAACGACACCTCCTGTCCTATTTTCCGTTTACTATCATTAAAACAGCAGTCTGCATACATTGTTTCTTTTTTTCTTCTATCGTTTTTATATTTATAATTTATATTTTCTTATATTTTTCCATCCTCATCGAGTATTATACCTTCGTTTTATCTTTATCTTTATTATTTATTTCGCGCTGCACTTGAAAAGTACTTTCAAACGTCATTCCCCTTTATCCTTTCTTTTTATTTTCGTGTAAAATTATTTATTATTATTAAAAAAGAATGTATTTAAATGAATTTTTACGTGTGTGCGTGTTTAAAGTATCCTCTTTAAATCAAAAAAATTTTTTTTTTTAATTAGAGAATAAATTGATAGGAACACTCATCAGTCGTAAAACACGGGGATAATTTTGAAGATTATTCGCTATTTACGGCTAATTTTGCAAGGTTATTTGTTATTCGGAAACAAATCTTCAAAGTTCGTTTACTATTCAAAGGTCACAAGGCCAACTTTAAAAAAGTTATAGTTTTATAGGTTGCGTTTTAAGAGTCACTTATTATTATTGTTAATCACTATTTATGGTTAGATTTCGATTAGTTACTTTCATCCACTTCAAATGGTCACTCACTAAGCAGAGGTCAATCTTTAAATGTTCACTCACTAATCAGGGGTCAACGTTTAAATGGTCACTCACTAAACAGAGGTCAATCTTTAAATGGTCACTCACTAAACAGAGATCAACCTTTAAATGGTCACTTACTAAACAAAGGTCAATCTTTAAATGGTCACTTACTAAACAGAGGTCAACGTTTAAATGGTCACTCACTAAACAGAGATTAACCTTTAAATGGTCACTTACTAAACAAAGGTCAGTCTTTAAATGGTCACTCACTAAACAGAGGTCAACCTTTAAATGGACATTTACTAAACAGAGGTCAACCTTTAAATGGTCACTTACTAAACAGAGGTCAACGTTTAAATGGTCACTTACTAAACAAAGGTCACTCTTTAAATGGTCACTCACTAAACAGAGGTCAACGTTTAAATGGTCACTTACTAAACAAAGGTCAATTTGTAGATGGTCACTCACTAAACAGAGATCAACCTTTAAATGGTCACTTACTAAACAAAGGTCAATCTTTAAATGGTCACTCACTAAACAGAGGTCAACGTTTAAATGGTCACTNTAAAAATATCCCATAAATCAGGCTAGAGACATTAAAAATATCCCATAAATCAGGCTACAGACATTAAAAATATCCCATAAATCAGGCTACAGACATTAAAAATATCCCATAAATCAGGCTACAGACATTAAAAATATCCCATAAATCAGGCTAGAGACATTAAAAATATCCCATAAATCAGGCTACAGGCATCCAAAAGTATCCCGGAATAAACGGAAAACCAAATTCAGGCTGCATCTTTTCGAGTTAATTCAAAAATATAAATGGAATTTTATGAGAATTTTTTGTAATAAAATAACAAAATTTTGAGACAAACTTTAAAAAGACCAAAAATTTACTAGATAATTCTTTTAAAAAAAAACCCTCTAAAATTCGCCAGGAAAGTATGCAAAATTACGTTAAAAAATTTATTAAGTATTGTTAAAATTTAACATTTTTTTTTTTTTAAGATTTATTGTTAAAATTGCGAATAAATGTAAAAGAACAGCTTATCATAATCTATAGAGACAGACATTATTTAACATCCCATTGGAAAATCATAGATAAGTTATAAATTAAAATTGCAAATTAAATTACACACAGGCTACAAGGCCAGACATATTTTTTCATTCAGAATTAATAACAGCTTATTAAAGTATATTTTCCTGCCTAGAATAAAAAAAAATGACGGCTTGTAAAGTAGAACAAATCGTGCATCAATGATATTATTAGAAGATAATACGTTCGATTAATCATTTTACATCGGATGAATATCGATATTATTCAACGAATGTTTTTTTTTCTTTTTTTAAGTATAGAAATTATAATATTAATTTATTATTTTAAAAAATTATTTATTATTCCTTATTTGTTTTATTTTATTTATATTTTCGTCGCTTTTTCCGTTATTTTAAATTTCAAATTAAACTTTCGCACTTCGTTCACAGATGGCGCTACTTAGACCCCTTGCAAACGTTTGTGTATGTTCGTTTCGCTTGTATATTGATTGAGTTAATGTTTTATTTTTATTTTTATTTTTTTTTAATTATTTGTAAGCGAGGAGAAGCTCGGAGGTTCGACCTCTTTACTTTATAAAGAAATAGATTTTTAAAAAATCAAATAAATACAAAAAAGGAACATTTAAATGTAACACAAACTCACATAAGTCGACCCCCCTATAACACTGTTCATTATTCCGTTTTATATGAATTCCATGTTGTACGAGTCACTTAGATTTTACAGATACGTGAACTGTTCACAGCCTGGAACACGTATTTGTAAAATCTAAGTGACTCGTACAACACGGAATTCATATAAAACGGAATAATCAACAGTGTTATAGGGGGTCAACTGTATTGAACTGGGCGAGTATTCTCTGAATTTGAAATAATGATTAAAAGTAATAAAAAAAACAAAATTACGACTTACTTAAGCCTGTAACCGATGCGAAATCGTAAAATATTAACGCACAAACGTTTTCGGAACACCTTCCGTGTTCTTCCTCAGGTTTTCAAACTGGATTTTTTATATTCTGGAACACCGCTACGAAATTTTACACATTTCTAGCCTTCCACGTCATGTGGAAGGCTAGAATACTACATCGTATGAATAACGAGAGAAATTACATAATGATTAGAAGATTGAATGGGACTCTGAACAACCGGAAACACAACGTGTACAACGCGTGCACAATGGACACCGAGTGTTCGAAATATCATCATTCGTTTTTTGAAAAATTTCATAGCGGTGTTCCAGAATATAAAAAATCCAGTTTGAAAACCTGAGGAAGAACACGGAAGGTGTTCC